>NC_049987.1:12153311-12413942 GCF_000003815.2 Branchiostoma floridae | reverse complement strand
ATTGCATGTACAGGTCAAAGATTTGTAAAAAATTGAGGGTTGTTGACAGTACAAAGTGACACCAAGGGGGCCAAAAAACCTACCCATAATGCCAAATTCATTTCAACACTCTAGAGGGTGTAGAGTTACGCTAACCACAAATATGAGGTAGCAGACACAATCAGACCAACGACTAAAAACGTTAAAAAACAGCCGGAGCCTAACCTCTGCTTGGAGAGTATATCTCAGTAACAGATTGCTGATTGGCAGTACATCGTGCATGGGAGCTTGTAAAAAGTTGCAGGAGGGCAACAGAAAAGAAAAGTTGACAGAAAGACGACAAATATAAACATGTACACACACATACAAACAAACACACACGTACACATAAACACACAGACGCGTACACTCACACACTCACTACTCACACATGCACGTGCACACACACGCACACACATCCACACACTTCATCGGAGTACGGGATACGGTAACTCTGCATTCAATTCGCATTGCCAACAGACTTCAACATTGATGAAGTAAATATCGCCTATGGATCACAAAAACATTGTCATTTCTGACTCGTCCGGCCAATCATTCCTATCATTATGATATTAGGTCGAAAGAGCAAAAATATAGCCGGCCCTTACACCCCTGTAACGGAGTGGTGGCATCTTCCTGAATGAATGACATGCCCTGACAGCGGGCATCCCAACTACAATATGTTGTAATTAAGTGCTTGTGAACGAACTGCTGACAACTGAATAAACTCAACATAGACTACAATACTATTAGTTACAATGCATCTATCGTAACCTATAAAAATCTACGAAATAATTACGAGAGAACCCACCGTTTTGTCCGATGTTGTTTGAGTGAAGACCCGTCAGTAGCGTGTAGCTGGGGCGGAGGGGCGGTATGTCTGGCACGCTGGGGTGGGTTCTATATATGGGGACCTAGACTCTAGCTGCGCTGTAGTGTGTATGCCGAAAATAGCACTGTGAGCCGGGATTTGTCGTACCGTGTAGATATGTGATGCTGGTGCTGGGGAATACACAACCGTATTGATGCATCTTGAAGTAGACTAATTCACCACGACGAAGGGTCATACCAACAAGCGATCTATCTACCCTCATTACAAATGCCAAGGATAAAGGAAGAAGTTAATTTGCTTTCTTTTTAGTTTAATAGATACTGACGACCCAATGACGCAAAACTAACTGCATCTGTACTTAAACGACATCGTCAGTTGATTCGGCAAAGTAGCACATTAACGGTAGCGACAAAGACACCCTCTCGACTTGAAATTGCACATATTTGCGAATGAGGGAAATCGAGTGCGACCCCATAGATATGCTACCGCAAGGTTAGCAATGGCCATGCGTACAAAATCATACAAGGTACTACATAGCTGACACTACACATTGTGTAGAATATCAAGTACAAGATTTACATTGCATAATGCATGGGCACATTTATGTCACAGCAATCATCATTTCCAGAACTTCTGAGAGTCAGCCACTTGCGCCTTAAGCAGAGTCTTGGTCTTCAGCTGCTTCTCCAGCAGTCTTCTGGGTACCCTTAAGGTCACAGCCGACACGCCCATGTTCCTGTTAGCAAGTCCTTCCATCTCCTCCCACTCATCTTTCTCCACGTGGTAAATATACACTGCCTTTTTGGTAGCTTCTTTTCTTCTGTTGAACCCGCCCATGACGTATATGTCGTCCATGAAGACGGTGACACCTGCGAAGCACCGACCGTACGGCATCTTGGAGACCGTCGCCCATTCGTCACTTGTTGGGCTGTATCTTTCGATGCTGTATATATCCAACATGTCACCACACGGTTCGGTGATAGAACCGCCAAGGACGAGGATTTTCCCGCCAACGGATACCATTCCGTGTCCGAAACGTGCTTCATTGAGGGATGCCTTACGTTCCCAAGTGTCGTGTACGTGGTCGTAGACAAACGTCGCGTCTTGAGAGTCCGTCGCCAGTGCTATCCCACCTGTGACGTATATCCGGTTATTGCAGACCACACCTGCATGGTCCGCTCTCCCCCCTCTTTCAACAGGCAGGGGCTGGACGTAGGACCACTCGTTTTTCTCTGGTGTGTATTTTTCCACAGTGTTTGTGGTGATCCCCTCTATGTCGTAGCCTCCGATGGCGTATAGAGAGCCTTTGTGAGCGAGGAGTACAAAACTGCCGCGCTCTTGGTTCATACTCGCGAGCTTCACCCAGGTATCACGGCGAGGGTCGTACCTGCACGCCCCGGAGGTTGTCCGCTTCGCCAGCTGCCTGAACTGGTTCTGCCCTCCCACGGTGTAGAGAAACCCGCCCATAGCCGCCACGCTGCAGACGGAGTTCACCGCCTGAGGCCACTTCAATTCGGTGATGATCCTCCATCTCCCCGTCCTGGGCTCCAGCCCTAACACGTCTGCACACTTCTCCATCTTGGTCTTCCCGTCCAGCTGCATCCTCCCACCGATCGCCAGGACAGTCTCCACGGACCGCCGAGGCACCGTGTGCTCCGACTGCATGGCGGGCTGGAGGAAAGGGTTCTCTTGGTACTTGATGGCCTCTTGGACCCGCTCCTCTAGGACTGGGTTACTCCGGATGAAGTGAGTTGCGAAGACTTTGCCGTAAAGCTCCTTCTCCTCTATAAGTGGGAACCGGACATGTTTAAACAGGTCTGCCGTACTGGTGGATCCCAGAGACATGTTTCTCCTCCAGCGGATAACGGCTTCCGCGATCTCAACTTCCTCAAGATCCAGCTCTTGATGGGTGAGGAATTTGCACAACGTCGGCTTGTCAATGCACAGGAACTCTTCTGTGTCTACCTTGTGTTCCAGAATAGCTTTTCCTGCCGCCATGAGGAGGTTGGGCAGGTTGTACATCTCAGCAAGCGCAAGCATATCAAAACAGTTTTCTTCATCAACTTCTTCGCAAAGGAACTGTGAGCAGAAGTCCATGACGTCTATCTGCAGCTGGTGTGCCGTGTGCAGCACAGCCTCGGCGTTGTCAGACGTCAAAGTTATTGAAGACGTGTAGATGTAGTCTAAAAGTGGTCTCAGCCCTGTCGCACTTATACCATTCAAGTCCACTACATCCTGAGAAGATTCCTTCATCCCACAGGTAAACATGACCTTGAAGTAGTCACTGCCGGAAGCCAGGACGGCGCGGTGTACCGGAAATGACGTGCCTTCTGCCACCAGGACAACGTCACATAGAACCCCTCCATGGCGGAGGAGGTGTAGATTACTGCTCATGGTGGTGACGTTTGTCGGCATGGACAGAGTGGCTTCTGGCCAGCCAGGAAACAGACGGGCCATCAGACGAGCCATGTTGGTCAGGTGCTAGAGGAGACACCTTAACGCTGGGTTGCAGCAACAAAAGGTGAATAACGAGGGACAACGTCAATATTGGTCAGATCGGACGGAACTTGCAGCACAGCGCAATGGTGTCAGCATTGTCCAGAGGATACTTGCTTGTCTAGGGCAGACATCACCATCAATGTCAAATGGGTTTCCTTTCTCTCCAAACCGTTCCCAGGTTTTGCTATGGTGTCTTTGAAGGTGGAGAACAAGTCGTTGAATTATCCGTTTGCTCTTCTCTGTCGACACCACACTATTTCATTTGTGGTTTCACAGTCTTTTGGATCCAACGGCAATTCAACTAGAACACATCAAGTTTGCCTTCTGAAACATTCGCCGGTTTAAATCACGTCCTTCCTGTGTTTCCCGAGACCTTATAGCCATGATCTAGTAGGTCCGACCCTGAGCTATTCTGGTACACATATGTACGGAATGTGTACCGCTACCATGGCGACGACTGTATCACTTCCCCCACTACCTAAACACTGGGAACATAACGTTACGAGTCAATAAAATGATAGTCGCGTTCTCGTTGAATGTGTTCCCCATCCATCGCCAAAAGTGTAAACAATGCTCTGATGTGTTACGACGAGTATCTCACGCAATTAAAATACGTGTATATACAATCATTACAAACTATGACCTAACTAGCAAATTAAGAAGACATACTATAGTATGTAAATAATACTCAGCTCATCTATATTACATTTTTTACAATTTGGAATAGCGCAGCAATAAAAGTTTGTAAAACACCATATATAAACTACATTACATGTAACAAGATCTACATAGACAAGATCTACGATGACTCGTGGACCTTTAAAGTTACAATGGCTTGCCCAATATATCTGACTATGAATGGATAACGCCTGTGATTGAGCACTTTCACTGTGAGTATTACTCTTACAATCATTTGAGCCTTTAAACGTTTCGCGCCACAGTCATTTCAACAACACTTCAGCAGTTGAAACAATATACGTACGTTACAAACAGTAAGCATCTCCATGGTTGCCTATTTAGTAAGTTAAAATATTCCTCAGAAGCTACTTGTAACATTTCAAGATGGATGTATACTTACATAGTGGCATTCTGTCGAACAATACAGAACTCAGGTGATCTTTCGAGATTTGGGGGGGAACTTTTTAAAAACAATTTCACCTTCTGAAAAATTAGATATTCACTAGGCACTATTGTCATATACAAAGAAATGAATATTTGACATATAATTGTTCTTGTCTGTTCAAGGGCTGGGTGTCTACAACATCATCGGTTCTCACATAAATGTCAAGAACGAATGAGCATGCTGGTTATTGTTTGATGCATAATCTTTTGATATGCATGTACATGTATGTATACTTGTTATTGTCCTCAACAGGATTGCTTGTTACTTTTCATCTGCTACATGGATCTGAAAAAGTTTTCACGTGTTTTCTTCATCTATTTGGTATTTTTCGTCATCCTCTCCTCAGGGAGAGTGATGGCACACGCCATGAGGTCCATGGTGCGCTCGGGCAGGTCCCCCTCCCTGCGCCACTCGTCCCGCTCCACGTCATACGCGTACACGCACTTGTGAACCTTCTTGTCGTTCCTGGTCCAACCCCCCACGATGTAAATGGACGTGCCCAGCACAGCTGCACCTGCAGAAAGGGAGTAACGAATTGAATACATTTCACTTAAGACGATATCGAAGTAGAATCTAAGTAACGGTTACTTTAACAAATTTTGAAGAGTGTTTTTTCAAGTTTGTCAGTCCCGTTCGAAAGTTGAAAAACACCCAAAGATTACCCGTGAGGCATCGGTTTGGAGTGGAAACATGACTATAGGCCTGGTGACAAGCATGCTGTGACAGAACCAACCACCTACAATGATTTGCCTGGTCACATACGTGGCGCAATCGCAAACCGAGGGGTTGTTGGGATTGTCGTATATGTGTCGTATACAGTCCGTATAAAATTCAGTATTGTTATTGAAACAAAATGCCTTATCTAAATCATTGTAGGTGGTTGGTTCCGTCACAGCCTGTTTGAACCTTTTACGGCATCAAAATCTTACGACGACCTACGTCGACGTCGTGAGGCATGAAGCGGATGTTAGACTTCAGAGCCCGACCGGGGCCTAAGATCAGCCACACCGAAGGCTCTCTGTAAATGTGCTGACTGATTCTCTACCTGCGTAGCTCTGTCCTGTGATCATGGGCGCCACCATGGACCACTGGTCTGTGTCCAAATTGTACCCCTCCAGACCCAGCACGTCCACGATGTGCCCCTCAGGAGTGCAGTTACACCCGCCCATTACGAACAGCCGGTTCCCCAGCGCCGCGGTCGTGTGGCCGAACCGCTCGATCACCATGGAAGACTTCTGGATCCATCTGAGGAAAAGTATAAAGAAATTGATCAAATGAAGAGGAAATAATAATACTTCATGATCAGGCAATGCAGAGTATAGAGGTGCAATAGTTTCTGACGCATTTGTATCAACCCTGAGTACCCGGTCATAAATTAGCCCCCCTCGCAGACTTTCAGAGCGGCAGTGTTAATTTTTTTCGGAAGCGCTTAAAACTCCTTCTCCCGGCCAACTTCCTTCCCCGACATAGAAAACCTTAGCTCATGTTGAAAACCCCGAATCAGCGCTCCCCGAAAATTCACACCGAAAGTCAGCAAAGGAGACTAGTCATGAATGTAGAAATAAGCCTGTCAGGCAACACCGTATGTGTTCCCTATCTCAGTCTCACCCGAGACACGAGTCAGAGTGGACGTTCCTTGCTATAACTAACAATGGTGGCAGCGGTGGGACCTGGTCCTCACAAAATGTTTATCAGAAGAGCGTCCTCGGGGAAAGACAATGCAGTGATTCTGGTCAAACAATACTGTATAATCAAGTATAACCATGTATGATAAGTATGAGAATATCCACGTACTCGTGCTTTGGGTCGTAGCACTGCAGTTCTCTCTCTCACCGGTCCCACAGCTTCACCGGCCGTAGGGGCAGCAGGGAACGACAATACAGCGATTCTAGTCAAATAATACTGTAGCTGTATAATCAAGTGCATTTTGTATAACCTTGTATGATATATATTAAAGTATAACAGTATCCAATTACTTGTCATGTTTTGGATCGTAGCACTGCAGCTGGTTGTGGATCTCGTCGCCATTGAAGCCGCCTGTGATCATGACCTTCCCGTCCATCACCGCGCCTGCGTGATGTGACAGGTTGGTGGAGAGGGACGTGACGTAAGACCAGCAGTTGGAGACGGGGTCGTACCGCTCGGCAGTGCGCAGGTTCCCGTTCTCGTCCATCCCCGCCACGGCGTACAGCTTCCCGTCCAGCCCGCCCAGGGCGAAACTCGCCCGCTCCTGCTGCATATTCGCCAGCCGCAGCCACTCGTCGAACCTGAGCAGTAGAAGGTCATGCCTTAAGTATTACTTTGGTTTTACTTGGATTCTAACTGGGAAATGGTCGGCAGGTGAGGTTTTACCAAAGGAACGGGGTGCAACACTACGAGAGACACACATAGTCTACTGACTAGGAGATGGTCGGTTCTACTCACACAGGTAATACAGTAGGTGTCACTGACGAAGATACCTACTAAATATATAGGCGGTTTTACATCTAAGTCAAAAGTACAAAACCATAGAAACACTACCTTGGGTCATATCTGAATGCAGACCGCAGGATATGTCTCCCCACGTTGCCGTATTGGTTCTGCCCGCCACAGACGTACAGGAAGCCGTCCATGACCGCTACAGACGTGATAGAATGGTTCTTCAGCCGGGCCGGCAGCCGAGTCAGCTCCTCCCAGGAATGGGTGTCCCTAAAAACGGTAGAAACGTTAAAAATAAAATGTCGACATTTCACTTCTTTTCATTTGTTACTCAAATTCATTTTTGTCCAATTTTTTTTTTTGCATTATGTTCCTTTGTTGTGGGTTGTTCCTTGTTCTGTCAATCTGTTCCATTTTGAATACATTTTATATTTCAACTTATTTTGCTATTCGTAGTCTTCCCTCAGTGACATCTACCCACCTATTGTAACACAGGACCGAATCACATTGTTCCAGCGGCCCCTCCCTCTTGATCTTGCCGCCCACGGCCAAGGCGACGTGGCGCCCGTAGCGGAGCCGAGTGCGCTCCGACTGCATGGTGTTCTGGTGGTACGGGTAGGCATGGTAGTCCGCCGCTTCCTTCACCATCTCCTTACACTCAGGGCTGTCCCACATTATCTCGGAGTACTTCACCTTGGGAGGGAAATCGGAATTCTGCATTTTAAAAGCATCAAACGTTGTCATAGCGGATCTCATAGTGGATTAAGTTCGGGACAAATTTACAAGGTCTTACAAATAAGACATGGAGAAAAGAGATCAGTTCAAAGAAGAGAGATTCTTGTAATTACCTTACGAACAAGATCAGATTCTGTCATTAGAGGAAACCTGATTTTACGCATGAGTTTCGCGACGTATTTCTTCCGGGCTTCATACTTGTGCTTCAGCCATTTGACCACCAGTTCGAAGAGTTGGATTTCCTTCAGATCTAGCCTGTCATTGGTCAGCGCGGCTGTCAGGCTCTCTTCGCTCATGTCCAAGAATTCAGTCGTCTCCGACATCTTTTCTAACACGAACTTTCCAACGAATTTCTCCACCGTGTTCAACCCGTACAGGTTCGCAACTCGCAGAATGTCGAAGCAATTTTCTTCATCCATCTGTTCGAGGATGTACTCCCCACAGAGCTCGAGGACCGGCTGGATCTGGAGCTGATTGGCTGTGTCCAGTGTAGCAACAATGGTGTTCTCGGTAAGGGTGATGGTGGTTGTGTACATGAAGTCAATCACTCTTCTCAACCCATCTGGTGAAACCCCCTCTAGAGTAATGGTATCTTCTGAACTTTCCTTCATCCCGCTGGTGAACATGATCCGGAAGTAGTCACTAGACGCGGCCAGGACGGCGCGATGAACTCGGTAGGAGACCCTTCCGGCTACCAACGTGACGTCGCACAGGAGTTCCTCGTCCCGCAGACGACAGAGCCCTGACACCAGGGTGACGTTCTGAGCGGGTGACGTGTACGTACGCCCCTCCAGCTGTGCGTCATCGTCATCTTTCAGTTTGTACCACGCCGCCATGGTCTGAAACACAACAAGATAAATGAATGAGTGAAGGAAGGAATATTATCTTCTTGCTTAAAGTCGTCCAATCTCTTTATACAGTATATGAAAATGTTGGACAATTCATCTCCCACTGCATGCGGAAAAGAAGTCAAACCCTTCAAATAAATAGCTTAAGTAGAAATAGATTTAGATTCGACGTTATTTCCCGTTTGATTTATCTATAAATCTCATTTGTCTTTTTTGTATACAATTACGCGTATGTATACCACTGTTTTACTTTGTTTACAATTAGCCCTCGGGCATGAACTTGCAATAAAGATTATTACTGTTTAAAAAGTTGATGTTTTCCCTGTTAGAAAAACCGATTCACCAAACATAAGCTTCAGAAACATATTTTGGGGGTCGTGATTTCTGTTACAACACACTCATTTCTTTTCGTGTTCCTATTATTTACGATTTTGTGAGAATGAGCGGAATACTTTTCTTGCGCTCGACAAACAAAGTCGCTACAGAAAAACTTGTTATGAATCATTGCTGGTATCGCTCACAAAGTTAGGGGCTCTGGTAGTAGGTCAAAGGTCATGATGTTAAATCTAGGTCAAAGAAGTAAAAATCTATTACGGTCCTGAGTGCCTGTGATAGTGATAAACATCGTAACGGCCACTTTTCAAAGAAAACATGTCCATCTTTGCACAATGATTATATCTCAAGCTCCCAACATACACTGTTGTCACTGAACACGTTCACTGTCGAGTCACAACACAATGATTTGCGATGGGTGAAAACAACAACAAAAGACGTCGAGTATATACATGTAAATGTAACTGTTATGTCATTAATGTACAAGTACCCTGCAGTCTATGAAACGGTGTTCGATTTGTGCTTTCAGTTACTCTGTTCACTTATGATGTGGCGCTAAAAACAACTGCCACGACCCACTGCAACCGCAAACAGAACCGCATCGCAAACACGACATCTCAACTGTCACTGCCTATTTCCTATATAAAGGCTCGCAGTGCGTCATAGGATGACTTTCGGTCCAGACCGGACGATCTACAGTCGACTCGTACATCTTAAGAACATGGTGAAAAGTTGCTCAAGCCCCTGCACTACTTACCTTTATAATTGTGGCCTCATTTTCCAACCCAGAGTCGAGGCAGCCCAAAATGGCGCAGCCGACAAATCGGTCTTGAGTGAGTGACCTTGTGTTATACGACACCTCGCAGCGGGCGCGCAGAAATAAGTCCGCTGGTTTGTAGACTGGAAATATCAGCGGGTGCTAGCCTCCTTCGCAGACTTCTAGCAGTACTGGTTTTATTTTGCGGGGAAGCGCTGAGTCGCAATTTTCAACTATTAAAGACTTGAGGGGGAGTTTTCTAGCCGCGCGGAATACAGCATCGCCACGAGTCAGTGCTTAGAAGTCATCTACAAAGGGGGCTAGTGTTCGTAGCCTCCATAGCAGGCTCTTGTCGTCTTTTTTTGGCTCTTAATACACTTTGAATTTAAGTATCTTGGCTCCATGATGGCTTCAAGTAGCGCAGACCTCAAGAAACGCAGAGCTCTAGCTTGGGTCGTCTTCTGGAAGCTAGAACACCTTTGGAGGAGCGATCTCCTTCCAATAGCAACCAAAGTAAAGCTCTTTATGGCTACATGTGTAACTGTGCTTACCCAGAGACGGCGGCACCATTTTTTAGTTGTGGAGGTGTGAGTCGTGGGTGATCACACAGGACATGGAGAACAAGATCAACTCCTTCGCCACCTCATGCTATCGTATCATGTTGAGCATCAAAAGGATCGATAGAGTACCTAACAGCACAATCTACGATATGACCAAAATAAAGCCGCTGATACAACTCGTGCGCCTGAGGCAGCTGAAGACGCTGAACTTTCTCGGACACGTTCTGCGCATGCCTGAGGATGAGCCTGTCAGTCTGTATGCACTGTTTACGTCCCTCCTCATGGCAGACGTACACGCTCGTACCCAGCGCCGTGAAGAAGCCATAGGTTTGAGATCGTGGGCTTATTCACAATCCACCTCAAGCTGAATTGAATAAACTCTATGGAATTCACAGCTGTCGTTTTGTTTTGTTTTGTGTTTGTCTCAATGCCTTAGAAAATCGTAAGTTGTGAGCGCACGCCACTACGTGCGTTTCTACAGCCTGAGTATTTTTACAGTTACCGGGTCCAAAACTGGTCGCAAGTTTACTATTTAGGGCACCACAATAATGGCACGTTATAACAAAGGGAGTTTTAGAATGTACCTGATTTGGTGGCGCTGTAAGGGCGTTAAGATTATCCCTCTACATTGCCGAGAGGGAGTTATGTCACGGAAGGGAGTTTTGCACGGCATGATTCGCCCCAGGAATGCGTTCTCTGTCCCAGGACTGTCTTTGAGAAGAATCCCAGATGCCAGTGGCCACCATGCGGCCGTATAATGTATTGCAAAAAGACTCACACGCATATTCAGTGGAATAACACGATTTAATAGGACGCTGTGGAGGAGCGTGGCAGACGTAGACGGGGACGCCAACCTACTTCTTATCTACAGTACGTCCAACGGCTAATGGGAGACCATCACGGCCAGATCACCCCCAGGCTTGCAGTCGCCTGCGCTGCAGCCGAACGATGATGCAGTACAAGCGACCCAGTACAAAAAAAGAAATGGCCAGCAAAGTGTATTATGAGCCAAAAAAGAGACGAAAAATGCCCAGAGAGCCTGCTATGGAGGCTAAGTGTTCGCTTTCGTTGTTTTTAGGGCTTTTGATGAGAACTTTTGGATCCCGAGACCCTGTCATGTACTAGTTGATGGTCTTGATAGAGGTTGGATGATGCTAGATCTTTATGCAATTACTTTTTTAGTATTTTCTCTCTCTGTTAGATGGCAAGCCATTGCTTTTTTTGGGGTAAATATTACAATGTTGCACATCACTGCATTGTATTATAAATGCAGTATTTGGCTAACGTTACATAGTTTTGTGCAGTATTATTTTATTTCGGATGGCCCGGCCTTCGGGACTTTCGGGACGGTTCCATGACGTCGATAACACCAAAGATGGCAAATTTCCAGCAAATCAGCATCAGATGTCGGCTAGAGTTCACGTCGGTCATCACGTATCCACTAGCTTGAGATATAATAGCAGCGTTGGATTGAATTTGGATGATGGCCCTTCACTACGGCTTCAGAGATTGACAACTATTGTGTAGTTCTGCAATGAACAGATAGGATTCGCTTTTGAATCATACACCGCATATTCGTGACGTAACTTTGCGTCAATTGTGCATCAGTAAAGTTATAATTTAAAGATAGAGCAAATAAGTATAGCACACCACTTATGTCAGCAATGACAGTAATAAAACACGGTGTTAGTAGGCAGAAGATAGAAAAAGAAGCACACTTTCAATGTCACAACATGTAGCAGTGATGCCAAGAATCGCCATACGTGAACTTCTCGGTGAAGTCACACATAAGAACCTGTGAAATATGCTCCACCTGTGGCATAAGGGGCACAATAGTTAAGTGCCAGGGATGGTCAAACATGTTATCGTCAGATGGCAGTTTGGACATAGGTATGAATTATCTAAACGCGTCAAAGTTTTCAAAACCGCTGTGGGTTGATGTGGCGCAAATGAGTCATGCTTCGTGTCGATGTATTAAGAAGGAAATCGTGTTTCTTACCTCAATCGCTCCGCTAATAAGTCCTGTCACACATGGTCTCAGACCACTAGCAAACCGTGGTTGGTTGAAGGTCGTGGCCCGGCCCAGCAGTCTGAGAAGTTTTAGGTCACGCCTATCTTTTAGTGCCAACCGTCCCAAACATGTCCTAACCATGTCGGAACCGTTTTCTGGCCATCTAACTCCCGACCGAGCCCCGGCGATGCTTTGTAGCCTACCTATAACCATCCTAGCCGCAGACTGCCGGGTCCCTTCTGATTCCCAACCCACTTACGAATAAAAATAGGCAAAAACAGCGATTCTTTGATATGTGTTATTTTCGCTTTTAACCCAAATTATCCATACTTTTATGTTGTAACCGTCAGCAAATACCAGATTGGGATCACAGTTAGTTTCTGTACGACTTTTATGGTTCTTGTGTGTTTTTTGTTGTGTTTTTATTGGGGAGTCTTCTCACGTCCAAGTAGTCAACTTGGTTGAGAATGAGTCGGCAAAGATTTGTCGGAGGATCTGGGGCGAGTCTGTCATGGGTAGGTTGTGAATTAGTTGGGGATAAGCAGCAGTGGTTATTATGTGGTTGGGAATTAAGATTATGTCACGACGTGTTGTAGTGGTAGTCATAGTAACTGTTCAAAAGAACCTATGATAAACAATAAATTCAATAAACCAATTCAATACCGGACGTGCCTGCATTCTGTTAGTGCATTCTACTGCTGTGTGTGTGACAGCATATGTTTGTGTGCAATTTTAGTCTATAAGTCTCCAGGTGTTTTCTACGAGTCAACGCATTCTGTGAGCCTGCATACCAATGTAAGTCTCTCTCCCTCTCTCTCTGTATGTGTTCATGTATACATGCTACACTCAAGATTCAGACAGAGATACAAGCCAACTTTTTAATGCTACCAACCTTGCTCATTTCAATACAAATGGAATGCTTCTAACACCTCCCCACATCTCATCAGTATATCATTGTTGTGGCACAGTAAACAGCCATTCCTTAATAAGGACTCAAATATCTCTATAAATGACAATATCATCATTTTTCTCTGTGAGTAAAATGCAACACATCCTTATGACCAGACACTGATACTTTCCACAAGACCAAGTTTCATGTTACAGACATTTCTTCAACATTAACTTTATCAATATAATTTTTTATGACAGATACCAAATTTTAGTGTAAGTCCTTTACAGTAAGAATAATCATATTTGGGGGATTTATTTTGTCAATCAGTCAACAGTGCTTTGATTACAATGTGACAACAATGTATGATATTTGAAAACAGACTCCAGTGACAACATACAGTCAATAATTTGGTTATCAACACTTTCAATAATGTGTGGGTAGCATTGGGGAGAAGGTTAACAGTCTGTCAGCTCCATATTTGGTGTAACAAGATGTTCTACAAATATATTAGCTTTTATATACTTCACTATGTAAACGTATCATTGTTTGGTTAGTGGCACTTTGCTACTCTCCAGGAAGGCAGAGGTTGATGGGGAAAATTGTGACGTTTTTCTTATATGTCATCTTTTCGGTGGAGTTATGCACATAAGAAAAAGGTCACAATTTTTTCCCATTAACCTATGAAAAATGTCACGATCAACCTCTGCTTGAAGAGTAGCACTCTGCCCCATGTAGAGACCTCTTCTTAAACTGGATCCATGATGGACATGGTTCTTCAGTCTTACTGAATGACATTGGTTAAGGCAAGAAGGTGGCATCGAGATATGTTTGTCAGTTTCTTGACTATATTGCTGTATCTCATCTTCACAACAGCATGGATGTAACCACATTCTTAAACTGTCACAGTACTGTTAGGTGCACACTACAAATGGGATCCTGAGTTGTTTTCTTTCAGGCATTTGAGGCCAGTTTTCATAAGATATTCCTTTCCTTTTTTGCTATATAACTATATAGTGACTTAAATTTGGTCTGTGAAAATCTTAAAACCTTATGTCACTTAGCCATAAAAATCTTATGTTTCTGGAGGAAACATCTAATACTAGTAGTCTAGTTAACAACTAACAGGGAAGACAAGCAGTACTGTAACAATATGCCACTGAATTGATTAATTGAATTAATTTTCTGCACATTGGACCAAACTAATCAAGCCAACAGATCTATTTATCTATCTATCATGCTTTTCCATGATTTCCTTGTCCTCTTTCATGGTAGAAGGAATCATCAGGTGCACCTAAAAGTAGCCTATGGGGTCTTCCTTTCCCTTGTCCTGCTGTAGGCCACTGACCTTAAGACCAGAGCCAGCATGTGGCAGGGCCTTGAACACCTTCAGGTGCACGAACTTCTCACCACCTACATCCACCTGTAAAACAACAGCACATTCAAAGTTGGTGTCTCTTTCTTTCCTTAATGTAAACAAAACAAAACAACCAATTCATTTATCAACCAACCAGTGTCATAACGTCCCTTGGATAGGACTTGGAGCACCCAATGCCACCCATGTTTGAGGAAAGCCACACCTCAAGCACACAAAAGAACCCACCACATTTACCGAGTAGGGGACCTTCCCAGTGTTTGTAGATCAAGTAAATCTATCTGAATGTCCAGCTTGTACTGTTCAATACAAACCTGCTGTGTTATGCCATATTCTGTGGCAACTTAATGGATATATGCAATATAAACAAAATACAGTTGGCTAATTTTCAGCCTGAGGACACAAACTGCCTGTTCTCCATTGCTGCAATTGCTAACATACCATTAGCCTCCACCAGGCCTTCCTACGGAGGTGCAGGGATCGTAGACTTTGACAAAAATCAGGAAATTGGCCAGCAGAGTCAGTCCACACTTAGGTTCATGTTTCCCCTCCACAGACTGGCTGCAAGGCCGACCAACTCCTCTGGTAGCAAAACTCCCCTGGCGCATTATTCTCCCTATATTAGCCAGCATAGTCAGTCTGGTAGAGACTAACAGACCATTACCTTGATGAAGTAGTTGGTCCCTGCCACCACTTGTGAGCTGAAGGTGGTTGCCCGGAAGATGTCAAAGGTCACACCGGCCTGTTGTTCCACTTCTCCCTTGACCTGTGTGAGAAGTTGGGAACAAACAAAGATACAGATGGTTTCATACTCGCAATTATTTGTAATGTCATTTACAGACTGGTTCATATCTGACTGTATGAGATCACAACAGTACATTACTACATTTTGTATTGTGTTCTCGTATAGACATGAATCCATACTTACATTTGTGTATCAAGTTTAGAGGAATAGGTTTGTTTGCCATCCTATTAAAGGCCATAAGAATTAGATTTTTAATAGTGTTGCTTTTGTGCCCACTTTGCTTTTTTTCTAACTCTTAAGATTAGATTTGTAGTCCTTTTTTGTACGCAGATGTCAGCCATGAAATTTGCTGTTGTGGCCTTGCAATACAATGCAAGGTTCCTCATATCACAAGCCCTTTACCATAGCATTAGCATACAAAATTGAAACCATCTATGATGCAATCAATCAATGGTAACATACATTTTTTCTATTAATAGATAAAGATCACACATTCTTCTCCTAAAAGCAGAAGTGACTATACAGAATACAGGTAACTAGTCTTGACCATGACTCTGTATCTGTATCTGTATCTGTATAGCCGGTATAACCGCCATTCGGCGTAACACACCAGCTTCGCAGGCACGCGGCGCGGCAGCAGCTGGTTATATTACACTGAACGATCCGTCACACCTAACTTTTGCACATCTAACTGCAAGCGTTCTTTAAAACTATCCAGAGAAGATGCCCCTACTGTACTTGGTGATAACAAATTCCAATCTACGATAGTTCTGGGAAAATACGAATTTTTGAACACATCAATCCTAGCTTGGAAACTCTGGTACTTGAAGTCATGGCTGTTTCTTGTTCTTTTTTGAGCTGGTATTAGATACTTATCAGTCGGTACGTCCACCAGCTTATTGGTCATTTTGTACATCATGCAAAGTCTGGACATTTTCCTTCTGTCTTCAAGTGATGTCCACTGTAGATCTGTTTTCATTTTGGTAACACTAGCATCCCTGTTGTAGTTGTTTGTACAGAATCGGGCAGCTTGGTTCTGTACCCTTTCAAGTTTATCTTTGTCTTTCTTTGTATACGGATCCCATACTGTTGCAGCATATTCAAGGTTAGGTCTTACCAGTGACGTGTATGCAAGTGATTTTACGCGGGCTGGGCATGCCCACAAGTTACGTTTGATCACTCCCAATGTCTGTTTAGCCTTGGTTGTTATTTTGTTAACATGGACACCCCACTTCAGCCCAGTTGTTAACGTAACCTAGGTATGGGTGGCTTTTTGTGGTTGCTAATGTCTGACCACAAAACTGGTAAGGGGACACATTTGGCGTGCGTTTGTTCGTTATGTGCATGATATAGCACTTATCAGGATTGAACTGCATAAGCCATTTCCTTTGCCATTCTTCCAGGGTGTTCAGATCTTTCTGAAGAAGTTGTGAGTCATTCTTTGCAGATACCTCTATATATAGCAGACAATCATCGGCGAATAACCTCACACTTGAATCGAGCTGGTCTGGCAAGTCGTTTATGTACAAGAGGAAGAGCAATGGTCCCAGAACAGTCCCTTGCGAACTCCCGATGCTACTTTAACTGGAGCTGAGGCCTTCCCTTCTACCACTACCGTTTGCTCTCTATTCGTCAGGAAAGCCTTTAACCAGTTTAATGTAGAACCTTGAATTCCATAGTACTCCAGTTTTGTTATGAGTCTGCTATGTGGGACTTTGTCGAAGGCTTTAGTGAAATCAAGTATTGCTAGATCCACCTGTCTTTTATTGTTCAGTGCCCCAGCTATGTCGTGAACATACACTCATGTGACACTCACTCACTATGTATATGTATCTGATTTACCATCAGCTGTTGTTCTCCATCTTGCAATAGTTAGAGAATGTAGACAGGGTTTATTCATCAAAATAAATGGGAATACAATCCTCTTCAGTATCAATTGTACACATACCCATATAATAAGCCCATGTGGGTTGGCCAACCAATCAATAAACATTCATTCATTCATAATAAGTAAAATCAAGCAGGATCTATGGTAATTGCAGCGGAATAAAAAGTCCTCTGCTGGCCAAACTCCTTTCCCAGCTTTAATACTATCTTATCCCACCACAACATCTGCTTGGAGATTAGATCAATGAGCCCACAAAGGTGTTGTAGTTTGAAGGTGCAAATAAAAGTACTTAATGCTACATTAAAAAGATTTTATGCCTTAAAACAAATGTGTCTTGGCTGGAACAGATTAACTGAGAAATAGCAGCGTGTGACAAACATGTGATCAGGAAATGGTTCTCACAATGTCAAAGGTTATAGAATCAGATTTCACACAGTACTCCGATTTGCCAAAATCAAGAACTGTAAATTCTTTGCTTTTTGTGTAGACATAATTTGGCAGTAGGGGTAGCCTGGATACCAGACACTAGCCCGATCTCAAAAATATTGTGAGATTGGGCTGGGGTCTGGTATCCAGGCTACAGTAGGGAGGGCAAGTAACGTTAAGTCATAATGGAGAAGGGGGACTGTGTGTTAAGTTTACAGTTGAAACAACAATTATGCTGTAGTATAGTACATAATACAATGGAAATTCACAGTGTCATAATTTTGTGGTGCCGAGGTCACAATGAAAACTGTGAAAATACAATATATATAATTTTCAAGATTTGTATTTTCCACCTCCTCCAATCTTCACAACTACAGTAACTTAATGTTCGTAAAATGTAATGTTAATTATGCAAATGCCTCGGGAACCAAACCTGTTTTGTAAGTGGATCAGTCAGCCACAAGATGGTTACAGCAAAAACAACTCTTCACGCCCAACGCCTACGTGCACAATTCATTCCCATGATTGTTCTAAAGGTCAACAGTTAGAACTGTGTCATGTGTTCATAATTTGGCCAGGCCTGGCAACTTTGCAAGAAAAAGAGTCACGCATACAAAATCATGGTTCAATCATGACATTCAACTGTTAACTTTCTACTTATCAAATTTATACTTGCCATACAACATGTTCCCGGTGTGCTTCAATGGCTGAAGAACTTTGTTATAATTTTTGAACCCCTGCCTACCACTCTACTCTACCAACCCCCCTCCCCCAAACCAAGCTTTACCTGATCACAGATGGCTTGCACCTCTTCTGTCGCCGCTTCTGGCTCATTTGCTCCTCCACAAAGTGGCATTTTGCTGGTTCGGTTTGAACTGCTTGTGGTATTCACAATATTCTGTGAGTTCTATTAAAGTTTGTATCAGCTGCAGTGCTACACCCACTGTGTGATCATGAGTCAGGCTCAGGTGATTGGACCGGATACGGAAGCTGGACGAGTTCATTCAATGAAAGGGGACAAAATGGGTGTAAAACAGGATATATATAATATGAGGGGTTACCACTAAGTAACATTGGATGCTGTATCTGAGGTCATTTTGTTTAAATATCATGTGATATTCTGAATAAAATATCTTTGATTTATCTAGATAAATAAAAGAATATCTTCGGGATAGTGGCCATGTTCCCATTGTTATGACTCGAACGCGTTACTGGAGCGACAAAAGACATGAAAGACTGCGTAAGGAGGTCTCCCGTCTGTAACCGACAGCTTACATTAACTGGTAAGAGGTGAATTGAAACGCTAGACAGTAGTACTAATGAGCAGGTGGAATTACAATGCCGCCCACATCTCATAGTGATTGTCTTGGCCAGAAACCACGTTCTCCGTCTGAAGCTTTCATTTCTCTCGATTCAGTACAGTGACTGAGGAAAATCTGTTTGCGACTTGACAGACAATCATTTTAAAGTGATATTCATCCACTTGCAAATCCATGCCCGTAGGCTAATTGCAAGGATACAGACAGTAAAAAGTAACTAGTGTCTATTCTATACAGCTATCTATATGCATGATTCTAATGATTCTTTACTGGAAGGTTTGACTTCTTCTTTGGAGGCAGTGGCTTATTAAAAGTCTCACGGTTTTTAATGATTAGTGGGTTCTGTGATTTGAACAGGAATGCAGTTTTTTGGAGGTCTGCTAGCTGGTGAAAGGTTGGAAATATTGTTTTGATTGTGTCAAAAGGGTTGTTTCTTTCATCGTCATGATGGGGGCAGTTACATATGAAATATATTTCATCTTCAACTGCATCCGTCGCACAGTATTTGCACAATCTCAGTATACTGAACTGACAACTTCTTATAACGTCCATTTTCTATCTCTAGTGGGTGAGCACTGATTCTTGAATTTTATATGACACTTTGGGATAAGAGTGGCCAGGAATGCACGTCTGGCGCAGGTACAAACGTCCAGTTCGAATTTGGGCCGCTTCTTCATTTTCAGTATCAGATGAAAATATCACAAGATATGTTTTTAAATAGCACAATCGGTTGTGAGGGGCTGATATTTACCTTTTACACGTAGCTGCATTAATGAATTCCACGTCTGATCTCGTTCTGAAGGGTTGCCAAGAGAATTTGCTTAATCTTACACTTTAATCGACTCAGAGTACTGTTGATAGCTGGGTTGGCGTAGCTGTGACGTCTGCGTGTCTGTGAGAAAGTCTGCTGTAGTCTGTAATAGTAACTAATACCAATGATTAAGACACTTGGTATTATATTGTACTACAATCTATTGTGCGTCAAACCCACCTACACGGAGTGCAACCTGTAATAAACAACCGCTACATTCAGCAATTTGAACATTGCAATTTGCATATGCATGCATTTCTCGTCCGGATACAATTTCTAGCATTTGTTTTACATTTTCTTTTTCTCTGCGCACTTTGAATGTAATGGTGTATACACAGCACAATTCAATAGAGCGGAGACTGTCCTCCATACATTGTGACAATGTATAATCAAGCAGTTGGCGGATCTGGCAGGTGTGTTACCCAGCACCATCCTGTTTCCCGGGAAAACCGGCGCGGTTATACGGCTGTTCCAGGAACTAGCTGCCGTCAGCCGAGCGGGCGACGCACGAAAAGCAGAACTCATAAAATACGCCAAGCTTATCGCCATTATAATGAAGTTTATTTGCTAATTGCAAGTACGTACATGGTATAAACATAGTAGATATACAGTGACAATGAACAGTTATAAACAATATTCTGCTCTAATACTAGTGTTGGCTATTTCTAAACAGGTTGGGTTTGACTTTACTTCTTTTTTGGAAGCAGAGGGAGACGATTATATCACTGTGCTGTTACATAACAATCACTGTAAGGTTAAGTTAGTACAGGATCAATTTTTAAACGACTTAATGGTAGGGTCGGAATTTTGATATTATCTTTAGTTTTTCTTGTTTTGTCTTGATAAGTGTGTCAGGGATTAGTCTATGTAGATGTGACATTGCTCCGCTTACCCACACTGACATTTGTTCCAGGATCTGGGTCAAAGATTAATCTCCAAGCAGATCCAACAATGGCATAAGATAGTACCAAACTGGCCAAGGAGTGTAGTTAGCCCAGAGGTGTACATTAATTTTGCCATGTAGCAAAACACACTCATAAGCCGGCTTCACTCCTCTGCCAGCTTTTGATACTATCTTATGCTACCGTAGGATCTGCTTGGAGATTAGTCAAAGATCGCAATGAAAGCTTTTGTGATGTTTACTGATTTTCATCATGTTCAGTTATGATAACGGCAGGGCACAATTCACAATCATTTGCTTTTACTGTGGCGTCATCCAGGTTGCGGCGCGCCACAGTAACTTAAAGTTGTAATGCAACTGATCTCATGAGTCTGTAACCTGAGCTCTCACGGTACGGCCACACGTACAGCGCTTTGGCGTTCAAAGCCGCAAAGTATTCTGACTTTTGTGTCAACGTCAAACTCGCGGGTCAGGCTATGTGATGATTTCTCGCAGCACAAATGAACAAATAGTCCACAACAAAATTTTCTGTGCATGCATGCTTGTTTGTTTGTTTGGGTGGTTAGCTTGCCTTGTCGCGGGTATGAGTATTTCTAGAAAAAGAAAAAAAAATCACTCATGATGATCGCACACAAAACGGTAAATGTAGTGCTCTGGCTCTATGCATGTATGGTAAACGCATAGAGCACTAAGTTGGCTATGTGCCTTTATCTAGTCCCAAACTTTGGCCGCTCGAACATGGCCAACATACTAGTCCTAAAGGCCATGAACAGGATCGAGGTCTGTATGAAATCGGATTCAATACAGAGCTCTTATGATCTCAAAACACAGGCCGACCAATCTATAGCAATGGTTAATGACAATTAAACCACGTACATCAAACAAAGACGCATCAAAATCTACGCAAAGATTTACATATGAACCACGGAAATATTTGAAACATTTTTATTCGAATCCCTAACCAGCAGGGGAAACGTCACAACTCGAAAACGGACAAATTATACATTTGTTGATAGACTGTTTTATACAGTCAAACCTGACCAAAATGGCCACTAATGGTCACTATAGACAGGATTCATAGTGCTTGTGTCAACGGGACCCACATAGACTGGTGGTCACATTGGTCAGGTGGCCCTTATATAGAGGTCTGTAAAGGTTTGACTGTATTAATTCTATAACGTAACATTTCATGTCTCGTCATAAATTATGTTAATACTGACATTGTTTAAATCGGGCGCTACCAAGTTTTATATACACGTGCAAGTTTATCTCATATAATCATGAGTACGTACATAAACAGGATACCATGGGTGCCAGCCGCACCATCATGTTTTCAACCTGTCTTTAAACGGGGTCAGCAACGTTATTACACGTCTTTGTCTGAATTATAGCGTTTTGATTGTACACAGCGCTTTCGTTTTGAAACCAGATGAGAAGAAGCTGTACTTTTTGAAACATGAGTACACATCTGATCCGAAGAAAATATATATTCTTGACATGTACATAGGTGTAGTTCCTCATAAGGCGCAGTGTTGTTTGGTGCCAGTCAGTCCCGTCTCATCAACAAATGGAAATCGTACCCAATCAGGGCCCGGGGCATACTGCAATAGTACCGGCGATATCGATGATATTAAATGCATTAATGCAGACATGTATATAACATAGTGATGTGCATAAGTAAGGATTACACGAACAATGCTAGAATGAGAAGGGATAGTCCATGACAAAGTTTTTTAGTCGGCCTGGGAGCGGGAGTTTCCAGACGAGGCGGTCCGGCGTGTGCGCGTTGATGACCCGGCGGCACAGGTGCTGCAGGTCCGGCACCTTCCTCACCAGAGGCCGGGACAGAATCAGCGGGATCTTCCTCCTCCCCACGGGCTCCTTCCAGAAATGTTTCGTCACCTTCTCACTGGACGATTCCCGCATGTAGTAGTCTAACAGTTTGATCACGCAGTCGAACTCCGGGCAGCAGCGGTTCTTGACCCCCGAGTCCAGTTTGAAGTTCCCCTCCTGTGTGTACTTGATCCTGACGCTAGTCGCGCCCAGGGGAGTCTTCACGCTCACGCTGAACAGGTGCGCGGAGTCCTCACTGTCTCTCACAAGGAACGTGCCTGCCTCCCGGTCCCGCAGGGCCTGCACCGCCTCCTTCCCGGTCAGGGGACCCCAGTACCAGCCGCTCGCTTCCAGCTTGTCCACGGTCCGGCTGATTCTCTGGAAGTCAAAGTCCGAGCTCCTGTCACCACAGCTTTCGGCCGAGGTTGGGCCCTCCTGGCCACGAGGCATACCTGTAACACGTCAGCTATATTCCCACCGTTTCTGTCGCATTAAAAGACCCTTAAAAGAGTGGGAATCTCCAATACTACTCCACGATCTTCATAGCAGTAGACGAGACACCTGCCTGCGGCGTATAGTCATACCGTGCGAAAATAAGGTCGGTTGATTTCCGTTTCCAGGAACAGTGAGTCAACTTTCTCCGAATTTCACGTCGGGCGCCTTTACGTGTCACCGCCAGTCCTTTAATGGTCGACATCATAATGGTTTACTGGGAATCAGCTATATTGAATATGGAACTACGAATCAGATCTCAAGGACCTACATGTATCAGCTCAGTTATTGAAATCGGAACAATATATGGTTTGTTAGAAGAATGGTTGTGAATAGTGACGACAGGGGAACAATATAGAAGTTGTTTGTTCCAGGTCACTGGGTATGTTTATTTATTCAGGTCGCTCAGGTAATGCTATGAGGATCAATTTCACACAAAAAGACGTAACAGTTACTGGTATCGCTGCTATTTTCCTTCGGTTCCAGCGAAATGGCGACGGTGTTGGGTAACACCTGGCCAAACATTATACTACATAGCGAGTTGGAGCATAGGTTAGCGCTCCTAGCGGCCGGCCTCGACGTGAAGGGGTCATTAACCCCAGCCAGCGAGAGATTGTGTAAGCACAGGCTCGGTCCCTTGCTCACAATTCGAGGCCTATGGTTGGAGCGCTGCGTACGTAAACGATGTGGTAATGAGCATATAGCGCCACAGGCGTCTTCGGCTGGTAACAACAATCGACAAGAAGCTTCTCTGAGGGCAGATAACAAATGAACCTTATATCATAAAAAAGAATTAATATTTGCTCCGTGGGAAGATAGTCAGTAGACCTCTTTGCGTTTGTTTTATCATAAACCACTTGCTGATAATATTACATACCACAAATCGTACATGCATTTGATTTCGCGGAGATTTAATTTCGCGGTAGCGGGAAAATGGACTTTTCACGGTGGTTTTAATTTCACCATGCACTGTACTACAGTCTCTTACTGTTATGGAAAATGTTCGCGGTGGTTTTAGATTCGCGGTGAAGCGGCCACCGCGAAAACCGCGAACATCAAGCCAATGCGAAAGTTTCTGCATTTATAGTACATGTAATTGAATTTGCCAAAGAAAACGTACAGAGTCTTCTACAACTATACATACAAACAAACAAACTTTGTAGATGTACCGACATACCAAGTACATGTATATGAATAAATCAACTTGTACGTTGACGCATCGTTTATACTATCACTAAGGTCTTTAATATTTACACTACCGGTTATGAAGGTCTTAAGATCGTTTGATGTTTTAGATATTCGTACACAGTAGGGGTTATATTTATTATCTACTGCTGGAACGAAATAGACCAGGCAGCCCGCTAAAGTAGAGTTACACGACCCCATACCTTCGCCTAATGACATTAACCTTTACAACTGCATTCTGTGTTCTCATTAATTCCCCAAATAAAGCCCCAAATTGCATAAATTATATTATTAGTACATTTTGTACTTGATCATCTCACCCAAATAACAGACATAGATGAATATATCTTACGAAAAAAAGGCTATAATAGCATTTTCTAATAATTCATTCAAATCAAGTCCTCGTTCGCATAATTTATGGTCAATGGTGTTAACCTGTACATAATTTCCAAATGCCAAAAGTACGGAGTTCTCTCTTTACCAATATGGGGTAAGAGCATTTTTCATTAATTATGCAAATTAGGGCCTCATTTACATAATGTTTATCTATCGATGTTCTCTTTATCGTTACAAATGTCACATGTTGGAATAGAGTTTATAAACTTTCCTCATTGATTATGCAAATTATATTCCAATATGCATGATACTGTAATAAATACCTACCTATATGAAGTCTCACTTAAGCTATCTACGTACCAAAGATCATGACGACCCATCAATCTCATCTCGACTTATTCCCTTTCAAAGTCTGACAGTAAACCGGTCCCTGTAGTTCCCAAAAGCCGCTAGGTAGCTTAAACTTACACCTCTTACTCTCGGCCCCAAGAGCTATGAATCGAATATCACTACCATAGCCTAAACTAGAACTAAAGATATCAATACAGTAAGAAGCCTGTATGAGTCCGACCAAACCGAACGCTACCGAAAACATAACCTCCTTGGCAAAGGTCTATCAGAGACGACATCTGTCGACATGGTAACAATTTGCATCAACAAATAGCTGAGCCATTATAGTGATGAATGGAGGGAGGTAAACCGTTTATTTCGCGACGCGCAAGGTTGATTTGATGACAAGGAACTGACAGTTTGCAGTTTCGCCTGACCGAACGTCTGATTTAACTTAGACATTTTCTCTTCATATCTACAGACAGCCCGGTGGCGTCAGACAGTCGGCAGCCCCCGCAAGACGTCCATTCTCCATGCAGATATCAACATTTAGATTTACACGTAAACCTTCCTTTATAACCAGGAACATAACGCCAAGTTCAAATCCTGAGCTCAGGAGAAATGCTGCGTAGAAGTTGTTTTACATCTCTATGTATACTGGGAACCCGTGACTACAGGTGTACTGAAAGATACAATATAAACTGTCAATCAACCTTTCCCACCAGATAACGATCGATAATAACCTACACATAAACAAATGACCCTTTGATATCATGACGTGAGGAACATTCCAAGATGGGCACCGTGTTTTTCCCACAGATTGACGATGGTTTGTTATCACCCCAACTCACATGGCGGTCAAACAGTAGGGACATTTTTCATTACTGCTTGTAGAATACCGTGACCAAAATCATCGATACAGAGCTCGAGCCTTGCGCAAAATTGCCAGGACTATTAACACAGATAGGGAAGGGAATAGAGTATACTTCATACCAGCCTGGAGGCTTATACATAGATTGACAGGAGATGTCTCAAAAAATGAAATATTTCATTTCGAGTCATTCCTAACCATTGGTGTGTTCAATCGCAAAAATAACGTCAACTTAAGTGTTTAGATGAAAAAAAGTGCGTAAAGAAGAAGAAAGGTTATATAAATTCATAAGTGTACCGAAACGCAAGCGATGCGATCCTAAATATTACTCAACTTCGTCAAGTGCAAGGCTGCTAGGATGTGTATTTACCAGCTCAGCTAACAAGCTAGAAATAGACATTTTATAACGCAGACATGGACGACTGTCTCTATCTTTCTGCTTTGTTGATGTCTTTTTCTAAAGAAACATCCATTATGAGCTTCTGACACTCAAAACAAATTCCTGGACTGTAAGATGTCGTTTTCAAAGTTGACGCTAGAGGTCGCTCTTACGTGACTGCAGGAAGACAGTCTGTAGGAGGACGAAAAGAAAAGCACCAGGACGTCGACTGTACATTTATTTACGGTTTTTATAGTCTCAGCTATGCTGCAAATTTATCATGCCATTCTGTATTCTCAGTTGAACGAATGCAGGTCACCTTATGTAAGATACTATATTATCGAATTGGGGCCATAGCTGATGGTTTTCCTGTAATGATATCAAAAGCGCAAACTAAATAAATGGCACTGTGAATACAGAAGAACCACCACATCAGAACCTTGACGTTCCTTAATATATTCCTAGTTTCGTGTTACCATTATGATAATATGATTATAACAATCAAGCTTGCCGAAATATAAATCATAAGAAAGGGGCGCACCCTTGTCAAAAATATCAGTAAGGGTATGTATTTCCGACCTGTAAGCTGGAACTTTTATGATCATATCATATATGATCTTATATGAGACGACATGGCTTTGGTTCGCCTGGTTTTGACTATTGGGACTTATCTTCTGACTTTTTGTGGGGTTATCGAACAAAAAACGTTTCATATTTCCTATCCAGTTGTCCTATTAAAACATGTGCGGGCATCCCTCCTCCGTGCGCTGGGGCAATATGATATGACGTAGACTCAGAACAAGCAGGAATCTGTCTTGAAATATAGACAGAAATGCGTACACTTAATATCAAACAATACTAGTAACCTATCCACAATTTTGTGCTCATCTAAACAATACTCCTGTCGTATCACGTCCTCATTCAGACATAGTTCCAGGCAGGTTTACAAAGCGGAGCCGCAGTGAGAAGTGGCTTGAGTGTGTAATGCACACTGCTGGAGTGGCTACGGTCTCACTTGACACAGTTCCATTAGTGATTTGAGTCAATGTTTCCGCTACAATATAAATGACAATCAAATGACATAAACATGTACAGTATAAAAGGCTTTCAATGGCTCTTACACGTCCCTCAGTGCCGCGACAAGTCCGCCGTGTTTGTTTATTCTCCAAATAAAGATGATGCCAACCCGCTAATTGCCCTAAGTAGGCCAAAGGGCCCGTCCAAAACACGACGTGCAAACAGATCGATACAGTCCTGCGGTCGGGGCGGTTCGCTCACGCCAAGCCACGAGAAGACGTGACACGGAAACACGCTGTCCTCCTTCAGACGTCTTGTAAGGAATACCCGCAGGCTTGCCTTGGATTTGTGCGGTCCCCGGGAGCGCTGTGGTGCCGCTGTGGAGTGTTATGCTGAGGAGCAGGGCAGGAGGAGCCCGTGATTTGTTGTTGGGATGCAGGCCTGTCCGGGCCGGGGTGAGACGGAGGGGTGTGCGCCGTGCTGCCTGGTGTAGCGGACACACAGGACCATGCCTGGGCTACCTGTTGGCCATGGAATTTTACCTGTCATCTTATTATTGACAGGTGTACTTCTGAGACTCGCACACGGACAGCTCACAGGTAAGAACGTCCGTCCCTTCCTTGCAAGATGCTCGAGTTCCTTAGGGGTGCAAGTAAATCTGCCAAGGAAATGTTACCAAATTATGCTGCGCGTGTGTACCCTTATGTCCCAGATATAACTAACATATGTAGATGTGAAGTTGTTGAACTTTTCAGGTTCTGTGGCGGGTATGATTTTTTGTTTTGTCATGAACGCAGCAGGTTGTCATTTTGCAGAGGAGTACGCGGTTTTGATGTGAAGCTGGAACAAGGTTTGTGTGGCCTGCAGGTAATATATGATACAGTAAACACGCGGCACTTGGGGTTAGAGTTGTATTTTCCCAGTGGATTCGGTGACACAGATCAAACATCGTGCAAGTCTTTGGGTCACACTACGTCAGACAGGGTAAGAAGGTGGAACACCCCAGAGTATAGCCTGGTTACCAAACCCCAGCCCGATCTCAAGTATCTATCGCGCAGGCAAAAGATATTTTTGAGGTTGGGGTATGGTGTCCAGGCTACCCAGAGTACTGCGTGTCGTTACACACACAGAAAACAGGCGGGATTTCCTGCTGCTCCGTGGCTCCATCTGTGGTATGTGTAGCGGTGCCAGGGGCCAACACGTGGCGCGACTTTCAGCCTAGTTTCATAGTCGTCGCAGGTGACGTGACAGGTAGACCAAAGGTGTCTCGTACGTGATTTACGGTTGTGAGTAAGCCAAGTACAGTCGCAAAAGTTTCTGAAGACCAAATGTTCTTTGCTACGGAGACACCACGATGAGAACTAACTCCCTAGTACCTCTGCAAATGGGATTACCGAAATAATTTACAGACTTTTCATTATTTCGTCCGTAACGGTAGAAAGCTATTAGATCTTGTTAAACTGTTCTAACTAGCCAGATGCACGCTTGTGTCGTCTTGCGTTCCCACACAGAGTGACAGAGTAGACACTTCTGTTAGTTCTGGATTGCATCTTTCAAGAGTAGATGGATTTTATGCTTTTTGGGTCAGCTTTGTTTATATTTTCGTCGTCTTGTGGTGAACTGTTTGCAGAGGAAGGCCCCGAAGTGACACATTTAGGGATCAACAAATTACTAGTATATGTTTCAGGCGAAGTACTTTCCCACATAAGTATATATAACACAATTCTATGTCTGAATCCTGAATACCTGTGTCAAAATGAATAGTTTTGAGGAATAAATGTTCTATATTTCATCTAAATGTCACAAAGCAGAAAGCGCCAGCACATGGGGAGGCTTGTGATACTTTATCTGTCGGCTGAACTGTTTTGACACCGCTAGCTAGTAGTGTTGAATACTGTTTGTGTATTCCTTCAAGCGTCACTCAAAACAACAACCGTTGTGTCCTCTTCTTCTTCAAGGCCTTACGTTACAGAATAGCGAAGTCAGGGTGTCGCTTTCGTGTGTGTGTGTGTGTTTCGCGGAGACGATGTGTATCACTTGTAAAAGTAGATTTCAGGAAATCGTAGAGAATCATTACAAGCTAACTTTTCTCCTTGCTTTTCTTAGACATGGGACAAGAAAAATTAGGAAGGTGTCGTCTGTTTTTAGTTTGTGGTGTTTGGGTCGTGTTTCCCGCGCCACAGGTGGCAGAACGGTCGGTGTGAAATCAGAACGGGGGGCTCGTTTTCTTCGCCCTAGATGATCAACACCAATCTGGATGTCATTGGCGATACATTGACAAACAGCATCACACCAATTTTATATATGTTTCAAGCTGCGCGTGCATGTTGTATCTTTTATAGCTGATCGCTGATTTATTCTCGTAAGTATACATTTACGAACGAGTCTAGAAGAAGTTAAGGACCGTGAACTCCAGGAAGCATCAAATGATCTTGCAAGGTTACTCCAAGGGGACGTACTGTGGGGTGACGACCTCTGCAGAAATGCTAATCCGTCATCTGTCAGTAGGCTTTAGTCCATCCCAGCGAGCATATGTCATGCGTCCGTTCTCGTCCAGTTTAGGATCTGATGAATCACATGTCCTTATGCGAAGAACACGTTCACGGCGTTTTGAGCTCTTTTGGTGCTCTGCCCAAAACGTACTGTTTCCTTTCTTTGGTTTTTAGGTCAAAGCTATATTAGACTTATACATACCACACGCTTTAGAGCCAGTTGTTGATTCCTACAAACTACCTGTACTACGTGCTATCGGTACAGAAAACGTCGCTAGATATTTTTGCTGTTCAACAACAATATTGTAACGCATACTATACACATAACAGTTACGCCCCACAAACAGGGACTTAAAAAATAAGAGCTCCCTTGTACTGCCTCATCTTATCTCCATAATTTGTTGAAATTCAGGACGAATTCTCTGCAGCGTGGCGACATTTGTTGTGCAGTGGTCAGGTCCCGTGAGGATGACAATGTTTCCTGGGAATTACACGGGCAGTCCTCTGGCATTTGGTGAGAAGGCTCTCCGTAAAATCGCGCCAGATTCCAGTAATGCACACCGTTATGATCCTATCAAAATGTAATCAAACGGTGTCGCGAGAAGAAAGAGAAAGAAAGGCCATGCTATTGATTTTTGCCGGCACGTTAAAGGGACTTAGTCAAAGCCAATTTGTAAGAAATATGTTCCACTTATACCGATAGGATTATCAAGACGCTGTCATTCAACAACTCGGCTTAGACTAAATCCTCAAACAGACCACGTCTTACCAATCAGGCTCATCTTTCCGTCATGCGGCAGATCACAATATCTGCTTGGAGATTTGGTCGGGCTGTAAAATTTCCGTCCTTCTTCCAACACGTTTGTCTTCCCAACGGGATTATTGCTAGTCCCATCTTTTTAGTACGTAACTACGTATCAAGATATACGCCACAATGAACATTCCTTCAGATGACGGCCCTGCTCCATCTTTCCGCGGGATTAGGCAATTCCTCCCGCCATCTGGGACCCAGTGTGTTACCATGGCGACCCGCTGAGGGAGGTGACACTGATCAATGTCGTCTGCGCCTGGTCTGCACAGCGTCGGTCACAGCTCGGAACGGTCGGGTACAGCGGGGTTAGGTCGGTAGGGTAATGATGATGAATAAATCTTGAATATGATGATGTCTAAAGAACAATAGTAGCATACAGAAACTTGGAACAGCACGTTCCTACCTGCGCCAGAAGTACTCTACTCAGTACTCTACTTTACAGGGATGGTGAACACAACTTGGGAACTTTGTGTCCCCTTCCGAGGCAGTCGCAATGTAAGCTTACAAAAAGGGACGACAAAATGAAAAAGAGATGAATTGACTTGGTGACAGAAAGTTTAGATAAAGCTGAAAATTACGTCAACCCTTAGTCAAAGGAGAAAAGGTGGTGACGAGAAACAAATAGCTCATCGTGCCATGCCCCCTAACTTTACTGGCCAGTCCGACTTATGGTGCGGTAACCTTTAAATTTACTTCTGTGCTATTCCCAGGCCAGTCCGATCGATCGGTCTCGGAAAGTTCGGCGACTGCTCCAGTTTGTTTGCTGCCATATTGGTCTGACCTTTGTCAAGATTACAATGTCAGTAGGAATATAGACCTGAAATATAGATGTCAGGCCGTCCTGTATGAAACTGTTTGCGACATCTGATCTATTTTCCAACAAAAGAGTTCCAACACATTTTTGCGATATTGGCGCTCTACTCAGTTGATCATGTGTGTACTAGTGTGATCACTTACCCGGGTAGAGACGCTGGAGGACCGGATAAAGGGACATATCAAGTGTCAGGGGGTACTTATGACGACTGTCGGACAGGGTAAGGGCTTCCGTTGGTCGTCATACTCATAGGTCTTCCTGGCGTGTTGCGAACTGCGTCATAGCGAGCTCTCGTAATGTTTAGGCCGAGGGAAAGGTGATACATGTGTATCACCCCATGTATCTCTTGTCCAGTAGTCATGATCTTTCTTTTACTTGCTTCGTTGTGAAAATTAGAACCAAGCAAAGTCCCGACTGAACAGAACATTCGACGATACGTCGATGGTATCATTTTTTTTAGCCTACTCAGAGATGTGTATTGTGATTTGTACAATGTTGCCACATTGTCCAGGTGGTATCAGAACGAGACGATACCTGAACGAGTTGATCCCTGACATATCCATTTGGGCGCCAAATGTAAAGTTCAAAGCTCTCCATTCCTGCCGGACGGTGCGAACTCTGCGCAACCACAGCCGCCAATGGAATGAGAAAACAGCAGCCCCAGCCGAGTCAAGTCATCGGCCGCCCAGGAGACAAGCCACCCCTTGGAAACTCCTTCAAGATCTTCAAGGAAGAGCTGGCTGACAACATACGTCATAGTATAGTACACTATGAAGCCACGTATCTTCAACGTTACCGTATTATAAGAGAAAAGAATCACACAGGATAGTGTGCTAGTGTCTTGGCTTCTTTGCATGGTTGAGACGTGAACATGTGCCTTTTGTCATCCATGATTGGCGTATTGAATATTCCACGAATATTCCAAGTTAGTTCAGGTTAGCAGTTTTACTGATAAAGGATTTGCTACTCTCCATCAGTGTCAGGCGGTGCCTTTGTTTCACCTGTGTCCTAGATCCACCGTCATGTTTAGGAGATTTCGGACTGAGCCCTATAAGTTTAACTCCATCTACTATAGTCTGTTTCTGTCGTCCAGTCATTAAGCCACTTATTGGCTCTTTGGCGGCGAGTGAAGCTTGTTCGTGCCGCTAATCACTGGCTCTAACTTGGGCCTGTCCAAACACCAGGACAGTTAAAACCGGCATAACATGCGTAAGGATGACCTTGTGTTACCAATCACGGGATAATTTGGGAAGATTTGTATTTTCCGGAACATTTACGATGTTTTCATAACCAACTTTGAAGTGGGGAAGGAACTCTAATAGTAGTACAGTAGACAAAATTTAGGGTGTCGCCGAAGAACAAGGGGAATTACGGGATGTTCCGGAAATTCGTCTGAGCTACAGACTATCTAATTAGTGAAATGAGAAAACCGCACTCACCTGGTATTAGTGATCTACCATGTGGAAAAAGGCAAGGCCTGTACTGAAGGGTAGGCTTGCCATGTTGAAACTTGTCTCTTGTGTGGTCTAGCTTACGGCTGGCGAAGACATTGTCCGATTTAAACTTCATCAGAGAAGATCGTAACATTCTAGGGGGTTAGAAAAACGGGGCAAACATCACGATCTTCCCTCGTTTTTGGGGAGCTTCGAACACGTTTGCAAAGATGTTCAGGATTGCAATCGTGTGTGTTGTAAGATAAACACTGTATCTGAATGGGTTGGTCATAAAGTCGTTTTGCCAACCTAATGTTTTATACAAATACAATACATCTGATCATGATAGTCATCAACCAACTAGCCGGAACGGTATCCCTACCATTTATTTATAATTATACCACTCGTGAAAGATCGTTGGTTTGTATGATTTTGCTTTCAACCGTTAGTGACAATGACAATGACAATCAAGTTCATTGCATATTCATGCCCCATTGGGGCTAAATGCAGTAAGCTACTTACAGAGAGAATGATAAGCTATGCTATGTCCTACTTATATCTGCGTTTTACATGTTAGTAGGTCTTTGTAGTGCATGTAACGCGTGTATGTGTCAAGTCCAGTAGACTTGTCCGTGGACAATGTTCTTGTCCCTGGACCATGTTGAGACAGGACAGTCCGACTGTGACATACACCTTGGTCAACAGAAACAGGTAACAAGATCGTCTCTGAGGAGTTGCCTCTGATTGGGACAGCCCCTGGTGCGTCTCTGCGGACTTGCTTGTGATTAGGGTAGCCTCTATACTGATGGAAACCACCGGTGAGCCTGGGGGGTCGGGTCGGGCCATGGCCAATGAGCCGATAGGAGCCGATAGGAGTCGGGCTCATGGGGGGATGAAAGCCGCCGCGAGCTGCACCAGGCCCGTGTCCAGCTCCGGGCCGACCTGCCGCTAATCGTCTGGTAATTTTTGAACACAGCCCGAGCGTGTGCCTGGGAAATATCTCCGTGTGGCAACTGTGTTGGCAGGTGTTTAAAATCTTTTATGATTACTCTCCAAGCAGAGGTTAGGCTCCGGCTGTATTTTTGACGTTTTATTGGCGTTTTTATCGGGCATTCTTATGTACTGTTTTCTTGACGTCTCGCGGCCAACTCTGCTTTGAGAGTATCGATATGTCGCATGTGTTGAGCACGGTAGTTAGGAATAAAGCGTCTTGATACGGAAACAGGTCAGTCAGCTCAGACGGGGTCGGGAGGTCCTTCAAGTTTCGACCTTCCAAAAAACTTGGCTGTCTTGTAGGTACCTGTACCTGTACTGTACACCGGCCAGGCCCGCTGGAAAACTCAGCTGATGGAGCGCCCTGGGCGGGGATTCCAAGACGCCTGGAGGAAGGCTGATCAGAATCCCGGAAAGCCGGCGATCAGCATTACCGGCAACCCCCTCCCATCCGGTCATTACCATAACCTGATACAGGGCAGTCTACAGTTGGTTATAAAGCTTCTTTGTATGTGGTATGCTAGACATCAAGAAATTCGCTTATGAGGAACGACATCTATATACAATACAGAGAAGTCTGTGAACGATGTAGTATGTAAATGGAAAATGTGGACATAATCAGAGTAGTAGACCTACGACCGTGAGAGGAAGGACCCTTCTACCCATGTGAAAGCAGGCTTCCTCCGTGTGACAGATACTGATACCGAGATGACAAATGATCAGTTCGGGGCTGGGTAGTCCAGGCTTTATCGCTATGATAACATTTGTTGTTCACATGTGGTCGGGAGGCTTTCGTCTGTCTGTAAGCCATTTTAATCGGAAATAGATAACCAAATACTGTATATCATTGAACACATTGCTCCTTTTCTAAGTTGAAGTCTATTTTTTGTAAACTTTTGTTGTAAAAAACGAAACAGCTGGAAATGATGATGATGGTACGGTGTAACAATATTCATACACCAAAAGTTATTATCACGACCAATGAGGTGGAAGAAAAGATGAAATCTTCTTCGATAACAGTAAATCTATGGACTGAATTATAGAACAATTGGTCACAAATTACGCACATAGATCTAGCGAAAGTCTTACATCCAAAGGCATTTTGAAAGACCTAATATGAATACGCCTGCACTGTGTAAAGAAATTGCAATATAGAAACGAAACAGTTGGTCATTTCCTGCAGGCCCATATGCCGATATGCCGATATGCATGTTCCTCTGGGATCCCGACTCATGATAACGATGCAGATGAGACCCGGCCCGACCACCCGCCATGTATTGTTTTCCTTATTGGGTACTTATTGCCTATTTGAGATGTATTTGCAGCTCGATAAATTTTCATGCACTGCTAATCTTTTGTTGGTAAAGCCTTTCATAGTCGATCCTCCGTGTTTTGCCATGCAAACGAGCAGTCGTGCGCCACGTGAGTAACAAGATGTACACGGGACTTGTGTTCCTTCCGGGGTGCGGCAAACTTCCTGATTCTATAGGGAACGTATGCCCTCCAAATTAGACATGAAACTATGATCTTTGAAATGTTGACAAAAATGAAAACAGTGAAAAAAAACACAGTCTCTCTTGTCTATTTTTCCTTCTTTTTTGATTTTGTTACTTATACCCCAATTAAAAACGGGAAACTATGATCTTCAAACGACGAAAAGATATCAATTGCGAACATATACATTTATAAGCATTGGAAGAACAGACCAACTCAACGTTACATTATGATCTGCCCCAAGAAGTAGCTACAGAGATGCATAGACATACAACACAAAAGTCATTCACACCGATGTAAGTAAACCCTTAAAATACAAACCTAAAGATAAAACGGGTGCTGAAAGAAAGAGTATCTACAGAAAAGGTCAGAGGAAAAAATCACAAGTTCTCGCGTTTCACTGGCGACAAACGATAACAAGGCGTGGTTGTGACGGTTTGACGTGTTGTTCTTTTCAAATGTAGAAAAAACAATGGAAGAGGCAACCCGCTGTCAACAGTTTGCTTGCAGAGTTGTTGATGTGAAGTACCCCGGCAAGTGAAGCGGGGTTGGTGGGCAATGGTTCGCCACGCGCGAAGTGCATCTATACGAAAGGACACACCGGCACAAGGACGTCCTTGTCCGTGCCATTGCCTCAACAATGTTTTTAATTTCTGCTCATCGAGCTTTCCGTGCCTAACGTGCTAAGAAAATTAATCTCCGTGTCCGAAAATGCCAATCTCAACCAATCTTTAATTTTACTGTAAACCTTTGGACATAGGTCTTTAATTCAGCTTTTGTCGTCTTTTCAGAAAAGCCTTCGGTGATAAATCGTAACCCCACACACAGGTAGTTTGGCCACATTTTTCTTCTATGTGTAATGTGGATGACAGCCTCCTCGCATGCATGACTCTCAGTACATTATGTATTGTGAACAATCAATTCAAGCACCCAGAACGTCGTTTTACGGTCCAAATGTGATCTAGTGAGTTGGTTGAACGACTGGAACGAACTATTCCGTTTTTCAGTCAGGAACGACAAATGTATGACTAATCCCTTCTGCTGTGGCCTGTCGTCAGCTGCTTTTAGCTACCTCCAGGCCTGCACTGATGACAGTTCTGTCACTATACAGAAATGACAATGCCTGAACCGTTGAAAACTTGCTTGAAGTTAAATGGTTTCTATTTTTTTACTTTCGGCGTACTGTTCCCCTCTTTATTTCTGCCTATTTATTGGAGAAATTTCATGTTCATCATATCATCATCTTGGGATCAAATGTCGCCAATTTGAGCAGAATGTCATCTCGTCTTGTTTCGCTGACTCGTCTGTTCTCTCAGGCATGACCCCAAGGAGGCCACGTTAAAGCAACTTAGTTAGCTATATATAGGCTGAGACGTCTCTCCGTTCTTCACGAGCCCATCTCCTATGTCTCTTCGGAGTTCTATTCTATTTGTTACGGATGAAATAGAGTGCCCGACCCCATCATCTGATAATGATACACCCACGTCCAACCTTCACAGTTCTCACTTCCGATTTACTTCTCATGCATTTCTTAAAAGCGTGGGTCGGGGGGCTGTATCGGTCTCTGCTATGTCTTAGCTCGAGTATTATCCTCCAATTAGAATATAGGAAGCCAAGATCAAGGTCACCAATGTCTCCTTTTTCAACAACACCGGAAGGCCTTGCGTCCCAACTACTCCCTCTCGTTCTCCTGTGTGTAAATTGCTTGTATCATATTATCTACACTTCCTCCTTCGACACATAGCAGTGTACCTGCACTCTTTTCTTTTCACGTTCTGTTGTCTTTCTTTTTGTCTCTAGTTGGCGCATTTGTTTGTTTTATTTTCAGCCGCAATACGATCTTTTCTTCTAGCAGTGGATCGTGATACCGTATACCTTGAGTACTCTCTCTCTCTCAGAATCATTCATCAGTGACTTCAGACCGATATGAAGTCACTGATGAACCCCTGAAAGCCGCATGATAGAGTTGGATGCATTCGAGACATTGTATTCGTTCCGTAAGGTCACACAAGGTTAATCCGTGCGACCTTGAACTGTCAATGTGTGGTTCAGAGGATTAGGTGCCAGGATTAGCTTACTATGGGGGAAATATCAAAGGTGCAAGTGTACAGTTACAGTAGCCAAGATAGAATGTACTTTACTTACAGTGAAATGTTCGCATGTTATAATATGTGTGTAGATCATCACATGGGTGTTACATTTACTATTCCGTTTTCTCTCCATTATTTTAACAGCAAGGTATTTAGAGGATTTCCTTGGTGCGACCTGATGGAAAACCAATAGTGTTTTCTAAGATGTTCTTCAGATCACGCCCTTTCTCCTTGCACCACAGGAAATCATTCATCAACCACTGATCCTAAAAGTGGAAGGGCTAGGCTCACGTTAGCCGGTCTTTCCTGACCACTTTGAGCAAGGTCGTTCTAAAGATCTAGTCAATCAAGAACGGCAAGCATGACGAAGGACCAAAATATTTGCCAAATATGTATCTCCCGATCAACTCTGTGTAAAACCATTCTGGAGCTGCCCCTATTTTAAGCAAACACGCATTTTGCGTTAGTTGTTTTCTATAGCTAAGGCTTCTTGCTCTTCTTTAATATGCCAGAACCTTGATTTCTAATGACAGGGCGTAATACTCTAGCCTTCGTGACAAATGAACTATTATTATTAAACCACAGCACGCTGTTCGTGCAGTATGGACGATAACACATGCACCTGTTCAGGATGTATCGTTAAAGTCAAGATCAAGGGTCAAGTTTGGATGAGGAGGTGTGTTCCGGTTTATGCCCACCTGCGGAATCCGTGAACAAACTGTAAACTTCCTTTTGTGGTCATCGATCATTCAGGTGCATAACACGCGTGTTTTTCCGTCACAATTAGCGGACCGCGAGTGGTAGCGTGTTATTTATCAATCTTTACAAACGTAGTCTGGAATCCGGCCTTTTTCCAGTGCCAGCACATAGGCTTCAGCTCAGGACCAACATCCCACCAAAGGCTTGTATCTCCTGAGGAAAAAGCACTGGCTGTATGAAAGGGAAATGGAGTAAAGGAAAGTTCGGTGTTAATTTTGATAATGATTAGCATATTACTGTTTGGGGGACAGAGAACACAAAAAAACCGAGGAGTTTAAATCCTTCTCGCGCCTTTCGCCACATAGGATGTCTACCTATATTTCATTTTTTGTGTGTGCAAGTACTGCCTGACATTATTTCTCACCTTTGCCTCCAGAAAGACCTATTCTCCAAGCAGTAGTAGTCGGAATTTTACCGGCTCGCTCCTCTGCTTGAAGAATATACATAGAGGCGGTTGGAGTTGAATGTCCATCATTAGGACAGTGTCACCTACAAGGCTGGGGCAGTAAAGGTAGTGGAAGTGATGCTGACCAGGCCGGTCCGCGATGGGGTCTGTTTAACCTAAGAGCGACAGGGTGTTACAGACAAGTCCCGTGTACCCGGCCTGTTACTGTGTTAGAGTTCAGAGGGAGACGGGAAGATGAAAATATCGCCTGCGGAGGGGAACGTCTTATCTTCCCATGGACGAGACAAAAGTTCCGCGTTTAGATAACGGGAGTGGGAGAGATAACATAAGTTGTAATCAAAATATCACAAAGTCGGTGACTGAAGCCACAGTTGTATGTGAAGGGCTGGGGCATGTAATGGCTGTCAAGAAGCTTCCTGGGGCAAGTCTGTCGCAATAGGTTGTTTCCAGTATCTAGGAGCAGCGCTCGTGTAAACCCCGCGCCGTGACATGTGGAAATGCTGATTTGTCACATTGACTGTATGCCAAGATCCCATTTGTGGTAAATATTTCTGGTCCCTCACTTGAAAAATTCGGGATATATCGATGATCCGATGACCAAAGAGACTTCAACTTTTTTTAAATGGTATATCGATGATAATACTTTTCGTGCTGTATGAGATTGAAAAAATTTGAAAAAAAAATTGAAAACCACTTGCATGACATGTCTGACATGTTGGCAGCTGTTTCTGCTCCAAGGAGGCAGCACTGTGCGGGGCGTGAGGCACGTGCCTAGAACATCAGTCCATACCTCAGGGTTTTATAGCAATGTGTATATCGTTATTTGGTATTTCTCAGGCGTGACTTTGGCTTACAAAGCTTTCTTAAAAATTCAACCACATTCGATAGAGTCTCTATAATCACGCAGCCCCACACAGTGTCCCAACGGTTTTGTAACGGAAGCCTGACGTCTTTCACCCTGCCAGCCGACATTTGACCAACGTCAGTCGAAGTCGTCCTGGATAAGTCGGCAGACTTCCTCCTGTTTGGTGTCAGAACACGAAAGTACGGGTGACTCAGAACTACTGCATTCGGCAGCGCAAAGGGTAACAGACGTGTCGTGTTGGTGGTCTGAGCGAAGCCAGTTTTCACCTATTAACGTTATACTGAATACATATACCAGGATCTCAGGAAAAGTTCAATTGCAAACAGGGCCGCACAGAGTTCGTTTCTCTAGCTGGATGAAAATTTTAGGGGAAAAGATAAGCGTAGAATTCTATCAGTTTTAGGCTACCATGCTGTACTAGTCCTTTAATGTACGAGTCCTACTTCTTCCTAGATGTATATACTATAGCAATTTTCCATCCTCATCCGTTCTGAATAAAACGTGCTTTCCAGGGCAGCCCGAAGCATGAGGGATGCTGACGTTAATCTGTACCGACAGGTTTACTCTGATTACCGGATCCCATGGCTGCAACGCGTGGCTATTTTGTAATGTCTTAATAGAATTTATTATCAACCTTTCCACGAACTGGTGGATACAGAATTTCATCTTTCCCATTTAAACTTGCTGTTGGCACCGTAGGTGTTTGGGCACCTTTCAATGCTAAGTAAGGTTCGTTGCATAGTTTTTAAACCATAATCGGTATCTTGTTTGATGTGTTGTACTAATACATATAAATAGTGAGTTTTATGATGTGACTCCATCTGTCTTCAGCGTGACAAATGAAGGACAAATTTGATGTGTTTTAGATTGGACAAATTCACACGTAGTGTCATTTCGTACGTGCACTTTGTTACAAGATATTGATTAATACATGTACAGGTATTCTCGACTGGAATTTAATGTCTAGGGTTACAAATTTATCGTGCTCATGCACAGGCATGCACAAGCCAAATCATATTCCTTTCGAAAAACTCATGTCGGGAAACGAAACTTCGCGTGAAGCCATTTTTGTTCGAGAAAGTTCATTAGATTGCAATTCTGTCATGGCTCGTGGTACATGGAATCCCTCAAATGTACAAGACAGCCAGGTTAACCTTGTGACGCCATCTTGGTGGGGATTCGTGGACTTACCACTGACCCTCTGCGTCTCAAACCACAAAAGTCCGCCCGGACCTGCCAACAATTCTGCTGACATCTGTTGCTAGTTTCTTTCAGTTTGGAGACTACAGAAAAACCTGTGAAGTTCCTAATTTAATAGCCGTGATGTTGTCGGTACCGTTTCATTCGGTCCGGATGGTGATGTCCCCTAGGTGACCCAACCTGACCCTGGTAATTGGTAGTTTCCTGGTTCTCACTGTTCTCAACTTGTAAGAGCCCTTGGGACGTGGGTCAAGAATCCCGCTTTGCTTTTTATCAGCACATGAACCAGCTATTTCATCTGTAACAGAGAAGAGCCCACTGAAATTTCGACCGTCTCTACTAAAGGCTTCTTCAGAGTTGAATGACCCGGAATTACCAATCACTTGGGACACGTGACCTTGTGGCCACATGACGTGCTGAGTTCTATATGAATATTACTATTCTCCTCTATCCCTGAAAAAAGGCAATGTGACAACCACGTTTGTATATATAGCCTAATTTACATCCGTCTTCATAAAAATTACGCTTTCAAACTATCATTCCGTGTGACTGGACGATAACATATCGTCTTACCGTTGACCTGTAGTTTGTAAAGATGCCAGTACTTCTACGTGCGAGAGTAAGGGGTGCTTAATTGTAAATTTAGTTGTCGCTGGGGGAAAGGTGCAGCCTTTCTTGGTTGTCATCAAGGCCATGCTGGAGGTCAGGTGGATTATCTTGACAGTCACAGGTTCGACTCCCACCAGGAGAGGCGCCCGTGATATTGAGAAGTTCCAGATCAAAGTCAGAGGAGTGCTGACTTGCAGACGACACCCCAGGCCGATGGCTGGCTCCTGGGCTGGGACCCAGGGAGTGTGTCGGCGATGAAGGAATTGAGAAAACAAGATTCTTAATATGAAATCAACGTAGAATTGGATTGTTTCAACGGTGAAAATCTAAGCAGCATCAGAAGTGAGAAAGTCAGAGTGCTGGGTTTTTCTCTTATCATTTTCTTACAACTGCTGAATTTACGAAAGTGACTAGACCACAGTATCTCCAGTGTTTCTAGTCACCAGACTTGACTCCGGCCTGTCTACCCTGATTGTGGTATCACTTCATGTTTTCTTTACGAGGGAAGCTTAGTCTGCTGCCTTTCCTCGTTGACAGCAACTTGAAGTTACAAACCTGACCTAGCGGCCATGCCAACCACAGTTGGAATGTTGATGAGAAGGTTCCCCACTTTCCGCTTCAGTCAGTCACAATGCCTCTATTTCGATAAGGAGTACATGTACTACTTTTATAATACATTTAACATAAAAGTAGTACATTTTGTACGCCAATATTACTAGTAGTTAAAATATATATTTTTAGTAACGTTAAGATTTGGTTATTATACTGGCGATAATCGGGCTAGGACGATAATAGGCGACAATGGAAATGGACAAAAGTCGAGAGGGCTTCGGTCGTGGAGAGAAAGAAACATTGAGACATACGGGGTTACATGGAAAGGAACACACCTATGCAAAAGTTGTGAATGAACCCATGATCCCTCTCCTACTCTACATGTGGCTCAGTGAGGAATCGGATATCCCCGGACCAGATAACAGAACATTGACCTGTGACCCATAAGAGGTTCTCAAACATGTTCGTAACATTTCTAACATGCCATTACCGAAACCCTGTCAGGCTGTCATCACTTTACGATTTGCTGTCGCTGAGACAACCGGAGGTACAAAACAACACAAGATGTTCTCTCTTGCAAGTCTCCAAGGCACTCTTGAGTAACTTTCATCCCTGGAGGCATGGGATAATAGGCAACATGTTTCTAGTTGCTACAACACACTGACAACGTGCTCCAGCTTTGGGTGTCTGAGTCGGAATCGCCAGTGCACTGGAGTCAGGAACTTGAGGACGTAACGGTTAACATGCTCGTAACATTAACATTACATATTGAACGTAAGAAAAAGCACTTTTCCAAATATGTCAGGGTGTATATTCTAACATTTTCAGGTTTCCCCGTTGTTATAACGTTACAATTATGCAGTAGTCTATCCTGGAAGGTTTTCTGTCCTACAAACATCTGCTTGCAGGTAACGTTAAGCTTCAGTTGTTCTGAACTGCACAATGATTTGTGGGTGACCACTTGTTTCCTGAATGGCCCACGGAAATCACCACTCCTCCTGAGTGTGTACTCAGCAATCTGAGCCTGTTTATCCGGACTTCACGTTCATCGATACTTCAGGGGACCAGTCAGTGTATAACACAGCAGTGGAAGATGTAGTGGTGTATGGTGTTTGGCTTGCTGTTGTTAGCATAGCTTGGATTTGTTGGGCACTTGAGTTTCCTATTGGCATGAACGCTCTTTGTAACTGTGTACTTTTGCATATCATATGTGTGCATATGACCCTTCTTTTGGTACTTGCTTCCATTGGTGGTCATGTTAAGTAAGGAGTAGCAAATCCAAAATAATGTCAAAGCATATGAGTCACAGATGTCCTTGGTCAAAGTAAAAGTTAATTTTGTAATGGCCTTCTTACTTGGTCAGTGGCTGATGAATAATGTTCTTAAGTTACTTTTATCAGAGCTGCTTTCTTTTCTAATATCTTATTATCAGAGAATAATGAAACTTTCAAGGCTACAGGGTCAATGACCTTTGTTAGTAAAGAAGTCCATATATCCGTGACACCCAAGGCGTTGGTATGCTGCTGAACCCCTTGACCAGGGCATTCTTGGTCAAAACAGTTGGATCTTTCACCACTTTGGAAAGTCAAGGTTGAACAGATGAAGGGGTCACTGAACTTATACATGTTATATAAGTAAGGCATTGAGGCTGGGAGATTGCTGTCTACAGCCTTTGTATGGTTCATGTGTAAGCAGGTGCCCATTGGTTAAGCATTTAAAAGTTCAAAGTAGTACAGATGATTGTTAGATATTCACATTCACAACAAATTAATAGAATTAACATTGTACAGGTCTATTATAATGTCAGGCATAATGACTAAGAGCCAGTTGTTTTCACCACTGGAGGGTGTTTTGAATGTTTTCAAATGCATAAATATTTGTTTAAAAGATCTACATCTTTTAACTTTGGAGGGATTTTTTTAAGACAAGTTGATCATCGTCTTCGCACCTCTTGTGTACACTTCTCACCTGAGCAAACTGCAGAAAGTTAACCCTAAATACAGATTTCATGCTTCTTACATGTAGATCCACATAAATTCCCCCCAAAAAAATAAATGCATTTAGCTAAGCCTCAAGAATACTAGTGCATACCTAGTATGCACTAGTATTCTTGAGGCTTAGCTAAATGCATTTATTTTTTTTTTAAATATGGTACCGTTATAGTGTTTGGAAAAAAACAACTAGCGGTACTGTGAATCTTATATGGTACTCAAACTCTGTATTGCTTGTAGTCCATCCACCAGCAACCAAATGAAGATGGTTTATGATGATCAATGTATTTTGATTTGTATTTTTACATTTTGATTTTAGCATTTAGTATGAACAGTCTGTCCTGATATCAAGTCTTATTTCGCCAAAAAGACACAAAGAACTGCTGTACTTTGACATTACTTCAAGTCATTTTGCCTACAGGAGAGAGACAGAGACAATATTGTTTCAGATCTGTCCTGCTGAGAAGTCAATGAGGCAGGTAATCTTTGCCTGATCTCTTTACACCTGGATTAGACAGTTTTCACACCTTTCAAACAAAGGGGTTGATTGTGTAGGAAATCATGCATAATCAAATTACAGCCTTGTTTTACCAGTACACATCTACTTGTTTTAACCTGCTCTATATCACTTTTGCCATGTCTTTGTTTGTGCATAGGTCTAACGTTATATTCCAAATAGTTACGAGACAGGAAAAAGGCCAGTGAACCTTTTCTCCAAGTAGAGGTTGGGTCCCAGGTAGTTGTGGTGGCATGGATTTCTACCTCTGTGACAGGAGCAAGCCGGAAAAAATCCTCCTGCAATCCCAATGTCTGCTTTGAGAATACAGTGAACCTGAAAACCTCCTGTACATGTACATAGCCTGGGTACCATCCGATTTCAAGCTGGGCTTCTTGCACTCGCTGCCCTATACAAAAAAAAAATTGTTTGGGGTAAGTTGTCTCGCTAGCCAAAACGGATGGTACCCAGGCTATCCTGTACATTCCCCTATACATTAACATGTAATACAGGTATGTGACAACCGTAGGAGTAAGGCTAATTACTACAAATGGACAAGGATGCAAAGTAATTTTCTTCCCAAAGAAATCTCCTCCTTTTCCACCTCTGTTATCATATCTTGCACCACCACAACCTCCCACACAGTCAGGAGGTTCTGCTAATTGCCAGGACAAGTGTTTCTGATTTCTATGTAGGTCAGACTGGCTGGTGCCCCCAAGCAAGGCAACCACCATTCACTCATTGTGTAGGAAAACTTTCCTGATTGGATTATCCTAGTCAACATCAAACCCTTGTGCTGCTTTAGAAGGACACTACCATGTGGGAACACTTAGGCCGCATCAGGTTAATGACCTGGTTGTAGACTACATCTGGGGTACTTATCTTTGGACTTGAAAGAGTTTGGAAGCAGTACTTAGTAATATTAGTAGTATCAGAGTTTAGTATATGATGTTAGCAGGCTGTAGCATTCATTGTTGCATAGAAAAGAATCATCAATGTTTTGCATAAATACCTAACGTTATGTCTCTTTGTATTAGAAATACTTGCGTAAACTACAGCACAATTCAGGCATCCAGTGTTTGTAAATACTAATATGTATGGAATAAAAAAGGAATCATCACCATCATGTAGACTACGACTTGTACAAAGTGATTCTAAACTATAAAAGTGAGCAATATCTGGTGGTCAATTGAAATTTCCCATTTTCTTTTCACCTCTCAGATTTCAGGTGTGAACTCTGAAGACCTAGTAATGAACTTGTTATGGCTAAATTGTGCTGGCCTGGTTTGGGTTAATGCCAGCAGGGTGGCTGCCACCCAGGAAAATCAATTCAACTCAGATGGACTCAGCAAGTCTTGTGGCTGTAAAGTTGGTCCCTGGTCCAAGCAGGGTGTTGACCCCATCACAGCTGTATCTGGGATGGATAAAACATAGCCAGGGGGCCCAAACAGGAATCCTTGCTTCTAATTTTGTGTGAACACATGAAGAAGGTGTGCAGTGTTGAATCTATGAAACCCTAGATGGGTGGGAAAAAGTAAGAGAATACTCAAGTTGACAGTGCACTAAAATTACACTAATGTTCAAGAGCTGCCCCAGTTTATGTTTGTGATAGCCTGGTATCCAGCCATATTATGGCTGCCAACTCTCTTCTGTCCTTTCTGTGGCTGGATACGAGGCTATGTTTGTGAGGTGTCTACCTCTGTACTACTGCTGCCAAATTTTACTTAAAGACAATATACGTTAAACAAGTGAATGATAACCGTATACATGTACAACAGACTAGATATGAGTAGATAGATTTATTGTATGCTGTCAATGATACTTGCTTTACGTATCACGGGATGGCATTAGCTGTGCTCTTCAGTGTAGGAAAATCCCTGTCAAATCTACATCCTTACTCATCTGCATGTACATGATAAGACTTTAATGGAAAGTTTTTACTTGGAATTATTCTGTATATTGACTTTGGTTTGAAAAGGTGTTGTATGTCATAGCTTTGTTGCTGTTGTCTAGTTTTGTTTATTGTGATAAGGCATGATATGCAGTTTAGTCTATTTTGTGATTTCTGAATTGCTTTCTTTTGATCAAACGTAATGTGTAAGCTTCTGTTTCATAACCCATTTCTACTGAACCCCAATATCACAGTAATTGTTATTCCTGTAGTGTACAATTCGTTTACTGAATATTTACTGTCTTTTTACTTAGTTGAAATCGATTTTCTTTTTTGTCTTCAATATTCAGCAATATTTGTTTTGAACAAAATATTGCGTACATGGGCATATGTAAAGGATCGGAATAGGAATGTCAATGTAAGATAGTCTTCCCAGTGGTCTAAGTTGGCATTGATAAGTGTAATTTGTCTGTCGAAATTGTCTGCATTCTTTCTCCTAAGTGTTGGTCTTCACTGGCGGATCCAGGGGGAGGCGCGCCAGGCGCGCGCCTCCCCCTTCAGCTAGCAAAAAAAAAGAAAAAGGCAAGATAAACCCAGGCTACGAGAGGTCTTCGGAAATTATGCCAAGAATATTGACAACGTTATAAAACTAATATACTTACTTGAAAGGAGATTTTCTAGTAATTATTTAGAGAAACTTGCAGTTTGCAATTACTAGTGGGTCTTTCGAGTCACGTAAACTTACGGTAAATTTCTCCCCATGAAACTGGTGGGTCGCTGTAAGCCAAAATCGGCGCTCAAAGATATAGAAAGAGCGTGGAAATTTCTTAAGATCACCAGAAAATCAGCGGAAGTTAATTATTTTTGATAAACTGGTGATTTATATCGTCCGTCATCGGCTTAGAGAGACGCAACCGGTCAACCCCGCCTTGGGAAAATCGGCGTCGTGCGCCGACACCCCCCTCCCCACTCCAGTTGTGATCAGTCGCCGCGGTGACCGTGCTGACGTTTTTGTTGTCATTTTCCCCCGATTAATCGTCATCAATTGCCACCGCAGAAGCAAAAAGAGTCCGAAATACATGCAATTTCAAATGCGTAAGACACTTTCAAAATCGTCTCCGGCAAGCCGCTTAGATCCCACCAGATTTCTATGCGATTTTCATGATAGGAGCGCGAGCCGCTTCGCGGAGAAAGGCAAATCGGCAGCCAGGTACAAATAATTTTGCGATATTGTTTGGCGTCATTTATGAATATTAAGAAGGAGGAACTAGCCTTCGTTCGGTGTGTCCTCAGTGGTAGTTGCTAAAAATAGTAAAAAAATTGTCCCTAACGTGAACTAGACAGCCACAGACATGACAAAAAGTTAGTGTTAGTTTGCTTCTCAAATTTGCTCATAGATGGCTCTAAAATCCACCAGAGAGCCTCTATTTCTTAAAAATTTTCTGGGGGAGGCCCCCCATACCCCCCCAACGAGAGGGGGGGGAAAACCCCTCTCGTGCTCTCCCCCCGCGCAGCTTGCGCTGCGCGGCCGTGGCCTTCGGCCGCGTCACGGGTGCGCGCCCCCCCCTTACCAAATTTCTGGATCCGCCAGTGGTCTTAGAATTAAGTGCACAAGAGTCATACAGGATCCCCAGAGGTGCAGATCCAGGTTGTGATAGACAGAGTAAATAAACCCAGGAAGGACACTTTACTTACTGTCCTGATGGAAAACCACCAGGGGAATTCAGTTTGTTTTCTTGACTTTGTCAATAAATTCTTTACAGTTGGTTGCAAATCCTCTCCCTGTTTAGCAATTTGCTGCAAGTGGGATCTCAATTACCCGCTAATGTGTTACTTACTGTTAGGAAGATACCACATTTGTCTCCAGCCCCATTTTCTGTATGCCAAGCAGAGGTTAGGCTCTGGCTCTTTTTGAATGTTTTTTAGTCATTTTTATCAGGCTGTCTATTTGTAAGTTGTTTTGTTGATGTCTTGCGACCTAACTCTGCAGGTACTGGCCCCAGGGCAAGACATCAACAAAACGATACAAAATAGAAAGTTTTCTGTGGAGATTTATCTTTTGGGCTGAGGTGTGGGAAATTTTTCTTGTGACCAGTAATGTTTGGTGACGCTTTCTTGTGTTTTCATCCCTGCGATTCTTACATTTGTACATTGCATTATACCTAGTTTTGTACTGAAAAAAGGAAGTTTGAAAATGTTTATACCCTGTGTGTTAACAATGCATTGCTGTTTTCCCATGTCCAGGTATCTCTGCAGCATCCCTACGCAGCTTCCATGTCCATGGTTGTGATGGTGAACACGTGACTCTCCGCTGTCCTCATGGCACCACCATCAGCATCCAGCGTGCCATGTACGGCCGTCAGCTGTCCAGTCTGGAGATGTGTCCGTCCTACGCTCTCAGTGCAACGTTATCGGCAGCTGAGGCAGCCAGAGCTGCTGCACAGAGACTTCCCATCAAAGAAAACACAAACTGTGATTCGCCCACATCTTTACAGGTACAGCCCATCAAAAATTTATTTCCTTGTTAGATATTGAAATGGTCACCTATTATCTCACACAAGCTGAAATCAAAGCATGAAAATATATCACAGTTGAGTGTGATTCCTTTCTGCTTTTAGCCCCTTACTATGCATAGAAGTTTACTTTGTTTTTAATGCTACATGTAAATTGAAAGATAAAGGAAACAGGTGATAGACTGTATAAGAAAGTTCATTTTTAATACAATGCTGGCATCTTGTAGTTGAAATTTATCTATCCCTTTGTTATATTTGTCTTGTTTCAATTTCTTTTCATTCTAATGATCCTCCATTTCAGTACATCATTTCAGATACATTTATTTACTGGTAATCAATTCTCCAGAGCCACCTCCTTGTTCAGACAGAAAGGCAGGAACTATACCATACCCCTAGGCACCTGTTATACACCAAGTGCCACACAAAAGAACTGGTGTATGAACCCCTCCAGTGGGCTGTTTTCTTGGTAATGATGCGCATCCACATTCAATCAGTAGATAATTGGGTTGATTGTGCTTTTAAACTTGAGCAGTTTGGACTATTGTTCTCTTTCTCTCTCTTGCAGTCCATCAATTGTTCACATTGCAATGAATTATTCATACCATACATGGCTAATCTACCAAGTCTACAGCTGCCTCATTTCCATTATACATTGAAGCACAATCTCAACTTATTAAATATTGGCTTAGACTACAAAACCTTCCAAACGATAGAATAGTTAAAAAAGCTTACGATTTTGCTGTTGAACAAGAACAGGACTGGGCCGTACATGTACAAGACATATTGTGCAGACACGGTTTCCAAAATGTTTGGTTAAACCCTGCAGTTGACACCAAACATTTTGGAAACGTGTTCAAGGAACGTCTGAAAGACACGTTTGTTTCTGGCTGGAGGCAAGAGATAAGAAATTATAGCAAATTGCAAACCTATTCTAAATTCAAGACCAACTTCACTCTCGAAAAGTACCTTTCATCAATTCAAAATAAATCATTTGTTGCTAACATAACAAAATTGCGAATTAGTGCACATTGTTTGGAGATAGAAAAAGGTCGATATAATAATATACCAGCCACTCAGAGACGCTGTCCTACTTGCAATCATGGTATCGAAGACGAACTACACTTTCTATTATTATGTCCCACATATACTGAGGAAAGGCAGAAGCTTATGGACGTTATCAACAAGACTACAAACATAACATTACCTAAGACAAGTTCAGAAACTTTCAATTTACTCATGTCATGTCCTGATGCAATTTCCTTGTACATAGGCCAATACATATCTACTGCTCTTCAAAAAAGGAATCGTATTGACACAAACACTTGATGTTAACTCTGTATCGTGTACCACTATGTTCTAGTATATACCTGTTTCCCATGAATTAATCCGCTCAGCTAAAGTAGCATAGCGACGAGTCATTTGTTACATAGAACCCTCTTACCAAAAAGGAATCGTACTGACACAAACACTTGATGTTAACTCTGTATTGTGTACCACTATGTTCTAGTAATACCTGTTTCCCATGAATTAATCCGCTCAGCTAAAGTAGCATAGCGACTAGTCATTTGTTACATAGAACCCTCTTACCATTGTTATGTATAAGCAACCACGTAGATATTAGTTTTGATGTTCTGTACATGTATTACACCCGAACTTGCCATACATTGTACCCGTACAATTGTTGCGCAATAAAGATCATTCATTTCACCTCAGAGGATGCATGCCAGCTGGAGAAAATGAAGTGAAGAAGTCTGTATGTCTCAAACATGGTAGATACAATGTACTATCTGTTGCACTTATGTAAAAGCTTTGGTTTTTTTCAAGGTACCTGCCATTTGCATATGGCCTGTAATGCAGCTAGTGAATGAAGATATAAGTTGTGCAGAACATACTGCTGTAATATATAAAGGTATGGCCCTGTAGCCTTTTCCAGCCGACCAGAAAATTACATGTGTTCCCTGAATGTTCTACCTCCTACCCTAAACAGGCTCACATTTTCACAACAAACTACAACCTTGGTAAGATAAGGACCATCTGTTTTCTATGGAAGAACATCGGACTTGTCAAAGCTTAAGGGGCAAACTTCAACCCCCCAAAATTGAACATATAATTACAGCATAAACATGAAAAGGCTGAGACAGAAGAATTTATTGTACTAAGGAACATTATGATAAGAATGTAAGGATCAATGTATAAAAGTGATGGAAGGAGATTAAGCTGTTGCTCTTTCTTTCGTGACCACCACAAGTCAATAAAACTCAAGGGAAACATTGCAACACAGATCGGGAAACAATTATTGAATATAACATGGTTTGGTAGATCAGAAAACAACAGTTTGACAGGAATACATTACACCACAGTTGGTTTTGGACATACAATATGACAAGTTTGTTTCAAAATGGGATTGATTGATTTCTGGAAAGTTAAGTACTCAAAGCATGGGATGTCACTGTATCACAGATTGATAACTTCATGGTAAATGAGCTTGTAGCTGTATTATTGATTCTATACCTTCACCTGGGATGAGGTTCCAAGATCACATTAATATTTCAATTACAAATACTGATCTATAGTGGTGGGGTCAATACTTCCCAAATTCCTGGTATGATATGGTAGTAGACCTTTTGGTCTCACATTAAATCACAGGTAAGGGTCAAAACTACTGGAATTCAATGATGGGGGTGTGAATGCTGTTCAGTTTGAAAAGTTCACTCGGGGTGGTTTCAAAACAGATTAGATTCATTCTAAGGCAAGAAATTTGTCTCCTAGGAGCTGTATGCTCTTGAGTTCTAAGTCATAATTCCCTCAAAATTCACTGCACATTTGCAAGTACTATAACATTCCTATGCTGCAATATATTTACATGTATTGTACCAGATTGCATTGTATATACTATTGTAGACTCTATGCACAATGCCAGTTTTATCACAGAGATTTGTTGTAAGGCCATGTCAAGCAGTAATGTTTTCACTTTCAGGAGAAAGTATTGGTCACACTTTAGACCTGTGTTCCTACCCATAAAAGCTCCTTGCTCCTATAGTTGAGTATTTTGAAGTCTCATCTGTAGCTCCTGTTGATGCTGAGAAAATGTGGAAGTCATTTCTTGTCTTGACCTCTGTGTGCTCAAGGTCAGAAGGTTAATAGCATTTTCCATGGAGAATGTATTTCACTCCCCAAACAGCCACTAGAGTGTGACCCACCAAACCAAACATGATAGACAGTGCCAAAGTAGTCTTCTACCATGGGAGTACGCAAAATGGGTAGGCTGTCCAGGCCAAAATTGGAGAATCCAGCTTTTGTTTAGTTTGCTATGAACGAGTCAAACTTCATATAAAGTAAACATAACTTTGGAGCAGCCAAAAAAATTTTGCCGCCATGAACTAGATTAAGTATCGATATCACGCCCAGACCTTGGCATGCTCTTTTCATTTTCTCTAGTTCTTTCCATATTGTTTTCATTTTCACCCTTTCAGTTCATTTTTCTTAAAAGACATTGACAATGTAATTATAAGGTTGAAAAATAGCATGATGAGGGCAGGTCCAGGTTGTGTAATTCCTCTACATGGCTGACCCTGGGCCCCCTGCTCTAGCCTGGTCCATAGAAAACTCATTTGGTAGCCAGATTGGATGGAGGCCAAAAGAGCACAGAACAGTGTTTGTCAGTTTACTTTTATCAGTGTTCTAGCCTAAGGCTGAAATTTTTTTCGTCCCCAGGATTTTTAATGGAAATCCTGTTGAATGCACAACAATTTTGAATTCTAGACCTTTGAAATGCTATTTCCTTTCATTTGAGGAGCAAATTTTGCTAGTAGGAGAGTAACCAGCTACTGTGTAACAACTCCCTCATGTACCCTTGGTGCAAGGTATTTCCTATGGATTACATAACTGGAACTGCTCCAACGATTTTCCATATCTGAGCAATCCTGGACTGTATAGCTGTAAGTCCTTCCTGGCATTGGGCCATGACAACTAATGTAATAATTGCAATAGCAAATAATGTGAAACATTCTAGTTTCTGATACTAGTAACTGGTAGATATCATATCTGCCTTATCACAGTTACAGCCACCTTGAAAAATGCTGAATGAATACCAGAGCAAAAGACACTGCCAGCCTCCAATGTATGTGAAGGTATTAGTAGTACCAGGATAGTCTATAAGGCCACAGCAAGTAAATTTTATGGATGACATCCGCGCGCTCATTAATTTTTGCCTGATTTCAGAAAAAAAAACAAGAATTTTTTTCTTCTTCAGGGAAGGCCGGATGGACGAAAATGGGTAAAGGTTGTGTTATCATTGAATATAGAATTGACACTAGAGACTCTGTAGCATTGACTGTAGTTGCAGAGGTGCAATTTGATAGTTAGCTGTAAAAGTGGCACAACTATGGAAGCTATGACTATGAGTGCAGTTGCCAACATGGTTAATGATACCAGTCTATCACACTAGTGTCACTTTAGCTACGTATACACTGGTGCACTTCTTAAGTACAGGTCTGGAATGAATGCCTTGTTGACTGCGATGCCATATTTTGTCACTTCAAGTCTTGTTACAACGTCTATTTTGAGAATTTGCCATCTTGTTTTTTTTACCCATCTTGTTTTTTTTTCGCCCTATCTCATTATTTTTGCAGTCTGCAGAGGATGTCATCCATAAAATTTACTTGCTGTGGCCTAAGTATAAGCACAGTTTATCAGGCTGGTACCAGAAAACATGTGACAATAACTTATAAAGTAGATGTTTTGTTTTTTCTTCTCTCAGAAAATGCTGGATGAATGCCAGAACAAGAGACACTGCCAGGTCCAGGTACATACTCAGGTGTTCGGTGTTGACCCCTGTCCGGGTACCAGCAAGTATCTAGAGGTCAAGTACAAGTGTAAACCAAGTAAGTTCATGTTGATTTTTTAAATAATGACCTTCTAATGGTGACATTGTATTAATACATGTGAAATAATCTGTAATGCCACCAATTTTATGACTGACTGCAAGACCAGCAGGGTTGGATAGGATTACAAAGCATAGGTACCGTATATGCCAGTGTATATACTCAAGGATCATCTTCTTTTTGTTACCATAAATTGACCCATCTTAGATCTAGAGCAACAAGCTACACATTGAGAAACATAACAAAGCAAAACAATATGTCCAGACTGTTGTGAAGCAGTAATCTGGGCTGTAGTGACAGCTGCACTGTTGTCTTCTAGTGTATCTGTAAGACATTAAGGTGTCATGACATGATAAGACATGATGTTTACATACCAGAGCCCTGTCTCAGGTGAGAGAGATGGGCACTGACATGTAAAGTCTGAGTCTGTCAGGCCGCGAAGATCAAAGAGTTCTAAGTTATTACAAAAGTTATTGGAAAGTCATTCCTAGTTTGTGGGTCCTGAGAGGTATGATATGCTGTGACACTTCCTGGATTATCTGAACAAGGTTATGTATAGTCATTTTCAAGAGGCATTCCAGATTCTATGTTCATGGAGGAAAAGTGTCCCTAGTCCTGATTTCCCCTTGTTTGGACAAGTGTGCTATGTCCAGCTTGACAGGAAAGATAAAGCATCAAGGTTACCAAAGATAATAGCCAAGAAAGTGGGCCATTTGTGATTCTTATAGAAGGTGCAGATAGAAAGAAGACATACATTTTTGTACCACAGGGCTTGATCACTGCAAAGGTGTGATGCTTACCTTCCTGAGGCCTAAGTAATTGGCAAGAAGGTGTGAAGTGTGCTGTTCTAGCCAGGGATTTGTATTCTTAACACAGCTGTAGTTAGTGTACACGTTCTGTATGCATAGGGCAGGTTTGTATCTAGGTACAGTGTACTGAGGAGATATAGCACAAGCAAACTAGTGTTGCAAGGTGTGGGGAGAGATTGTTTAAAAACTGTAATTTGATCACCTGCCTGCATGCCAAGTTATTCTGCATTCTCTATGGTGACATCAGTTGAAATGTACTGCCCGATACTTTTATGGCTTGTATTTCTTCCTCAAAATGAGTGAATGAAACACCTACTTTTCTCGCTCTAAATCACCTTCCAATGAGGAAAAGACAGGTGCCAATAGATATGTCAGCTAGAACATACCTTTCAGTCATGCCCTATACAAGTAGTTGGAAAATGTGCTTCTAATGGAAAAGGTGTGTCACTTAGAGAACAGGCTTGCCTTTATATCAAAAGTGTTCAGATGATCTTTTGTTCTTTGTGAGAGTGGAGTCAATGAACTGTCATGTTTCCCTAAGCATCAATCAAAGTGTGGAACATAATGTCCTATCTCTGATTTCTCTATCTATTAATCACATTAAGTGCTACTACAATTCAGACTTTGCCCACTTTGCAAACATGCTGTATGCAGCAGACTTCAATCAAGTACTGTGTCAATTTGCTTGACTTAACCTCATAAGTATCTATAAATGTCACCATAATTCTTTCCTCAAACCGCAACTGATTTATTGATAAACAACTATGGATGAGAATGTAAAAGTGACATGCAGTGGTATTCTGTAAAACATGGCTACCTATATGCACTTTTCATTGTCTTGCATCCCTCTTAGACCAACGTCAATAATTGGACCAACATGAACTACCCTGCGGTAAACTAAAGATTATTACTTCATGATAAATGTTGAGCTTTAACCATTAGCTGCCATGTAATGATTTTGTGTACAATACATTTCCATTAATGTCTCTTTTAGAACGCAAAGCGTTAAACTTGTTTTCTAATGAATACACCAAGGAGACAAGTTTGTCTCTGTTGTACTTTTTGTCCCACAATTTTTTCTGTCCTGCAAGGACAACAGTTTCCTTTGTAATACCAGTAACGTTATATTGTTCTTCCAATGTTCTGGCAGATAAGTAAAGAGTACTAGTAGAAAATAATGGTACACATAGAATTTGTGGCTCTTTTGATAATTTTCCCTCCACTTTTTGCTGAGCACTGTTTAAGGGGAACACTATTTTATATCATTCCTATAGGTTAGAAGTAGAAGTTGAAGTAGAAGTAGCAGTTAGAAGACTATCTGATCAGAGCAACATTGTAGTACAAACTATTTTAGAATTTTGATTGAATAGGAAAGATTTGAGTGTGTTGAGGATTTTAGTTTGAAGAGACATTATATGCTATGATAATATGGCATATTACTAAATTACGTATAAACATTTGCATCAACATGATGAATTTGATACATGTGTAGTGTTCACTTCAATAGAAAGAGGAAGAGGAAAGGTTTTAGTTTTGTCAACCTCCTTGGTTTTACATGATTTCCATACAAACTAGAATAGAAAGCTCAGTTCCAATCCCTCATCAGTACCCAAATGAACCGTCCCTACCCCAGGTTAAGTACAGGTTACCTGTGGACAGGTAAAACACATTTGGCAGTCTGCCAAGATGTCACCTGAAGTGGGACTTGAGGGGAGACAGTGGCTTTTACCTGGAATCAAACACTTCACAGACCACCCATAGCAAAAGTAACTGCGATATATGTCTACTGTGTAAAGCACCTTGAAGAGAAATGGTAGAAGTACATGAGAGAAAAGAACTGATAAGTTCAGGTGCTTGAAGGCCATCTTACTTCATTCGGTATCCTTGACCTTGTTTGAACATTGAAAAGAGTAGAGTTTAAAAAAAGACAAAAAGTCAGAGATAAAAGAAGTTATTTGTTGCCATATCTGTCCTTTTCATAAAAGGTAAAGTGTAGGAAGTGTTTACCCTTTTTAGTTTGTTTATTTATTAAGCCATGATAGTGATTATTACCATGCCGTTTTATAAACTTTTGTCAATACAATTTTTAAAGGCTTGCCGATCTAATTTTTGACAAGGACAAAACCTCTGTCAATGCAAGAATAGTTTGAGTTATGATGAAAGTAGGAGATGAATTCAGTGATTTCTTCTCATCACAGATGCTTGATTTTTCTGTCAAAAAAACTTGAAAAATATTTACCTTGTGTCAAATGTGTTATGTGAAAACTTGAAGTGCGTTTGCAAGCATTGGATGATCCATGTCTTTCCTTAATGCCCCAGTTCCACTCAGGTATTCTGACCCAGGTGTTTGCCCACACCTCATGTTTCAGCAGGTGAACTTTTGACCCACCTGCCTTTTGTCCAGTGCCTCACCTGTGTGCCGTACCTGTGGGAGGGGGTGGGGCGGGCACGGTCGTGTGAAATGTGTGTCATACAGAGTCGTGTGCAACAGACAGGCACATGAGATGATCAACAGGGAAATATTGACATGTCAAATATACCGTACATGATCATTTGTATGGTCAGCAGTAAAGGGCGGCCGCAAAGAAGATGTTTTCCATGCGGTAATACAGTGATCAAACAAGAAGAGACTGACCTTGAACCTTGGAGGATGGGGATGTGTGGGTATGAACAGAACAGCACAATAGGAAAGGGTCTTGACCTAAAATACTGTACCAATATTTCCATACAGACTAAAACATTCTATTCTTTATCAGTGTATGGTTCCTTAGTTCCAAACTGTATGGGAGCCCAAGTAAAGCTACTGAAATGACACACATACTCCAAAATATTGCTTAGGTTCTGATGAAATTTAAGTCTGATGTAACAGCTCAAATTTCAAAAGCTCCTTCTTTGAATAATATTCCATATAAATGTCCCACTAAAAACTGTAATGTGTACATTTGATTGCAATCTGCACATAAAACCTTTACACAAACTAACCGTAATGTTTCACCCGTCAACTCCAAATACATTTTTCTCCATCATTTCCAACTGCATCCATACATCTAGTTCAGGGAACACAATTACTTTGAGTTGGTACTTCAATATCACCATCAGTGCCAGCTGATACCCAGGTGATTTTCTCACCGCAAGAATGGTGCCGTCTCGTTATTGTCCCATTTAGTTTCATTACGCTGAACTTTCTATCACCATCACTCTGCAGTTAGTGAGCTAAGGTAAAGCCAGGATCAAGGCAATGACTTGGTCTCTGGATCCTTGAACGAAAAAGACTTTGAGATCCTATTACACTTAGATATGAAGTTAGTTTTTGATTGTCTACAGACTGACCTAGAAAGCACATTACTTTGAGGAAACTGCAGATAATACTTCATGACAGGTAGAATTTAAAGAGTCTAGTATATTGATATTTGATATCAATGATACATTTAAATCAATGATACATTAAAATTATGACATTTATAATGTGTCAGACTTTTTTGACCTGCAATGCACATGCTGAACATGTAGAACAAGACATAAATTGACATAAATCTAAGATATTCCTGCAGGAGTAATTTTGTTTTCCTACATGTGTAGCTCTTAATGATACTACATTAAAGATATTTGTAAACTATGCTCTGTCAAGGCATTAGACTCCCTGAGCAATATTCCTAGTTGAATCCATACACAATAAATAGATAAGTCTTTTATTGTCATTCTCTCCCCTGATGTTCTGCACTGAAAGACATAAAAGGCTCTTGATGAAGCAGGTGTTAGCAGTGCGATCATCTGTCACCCTTTAGTCACATTGTGTAAACCACAGGGAATGTCTGTAATGTGGGGAGAGAAGATGAATGGACATCTTTATTTGTTAGAAGCCAATGTTTGAACAGTGATGGCTTCATTTCAATTGAACTTGTGGGGAACTCAGGTGCACATTATTGTCATGAATCAATTGAATCATGATTGTGCACTATAGTAGCTTGGAGCACATCAAATGATTTTCTATGGATTCTGAAGAAAAAGGATGAAAGAAAATTAAGTAGAACCAAGGACGTTACAACGTCCTTGGTAGAACTTAGTAAATTTGGACGAAAGATAAATAATGTTTTCCATTTTTGTTACAGAGAAATAGCAGTTTTGTGCAGTTTATCAATTTTGGTTAATATTTTCAGAGGCTCCAGGGGATGGAGAAACACACAATGTAGGGAGTCACACAGTCTTGCCATCTTTTCTATATACTCTGTAATGATAGTGCTGTACATGTGTACCTTTCCAGGTCAGTATAAAGGAAGAGTAGCCTGTGATGGAGACACTCTCAGACTGCGCTGTAAGAAGAATCACAGACTTGCCATCTACACAGCCATGTACGGACGGGGGCAGGACGGCAGTCTGGAGTGTCCCTCCAATATACCTCAGCCACTCAAAGGTACAGGAGGTTATCTTGCATGTGCACGTATGTTGCAGAGTTTCTTCTCTGACTAACTGCTATGTTGAAGTTTATCAAACGCCATATACAAGTCATAAATTTGCCAAGCATTGTGTTGTATATCTCAAAACTTATGTTCTTTAGCTTACATTTGAGCTTCTTTCAGATAATCAAGAGACACACAGATGTTATCGTCAGTAGTATTTTGTCTTTACCCTTGACCATGAATTTAAAACTTAAGACCTTTTTGATCAGCATGTCATGTTCGGGTTGTGCACATGCAGTGCACCTTTCCTTGTATGAAATACTGGTATGGTGATGCAGTGCCCTCTAGTTTCTCTTCATTGTACTGCAGTGATGGTGTAGCAGGTGTGCTATAATTTACTACAGGGGTTTCGCACTCCTTTCCCACGCCAGCTGAGTACAGTAGTAAATTGTATGGCACCTAGGCAATTTATGTGTCCCCCTTTTGGGTTCATGCCTAGTGATGACAAAGTACTAAAGTACATCATTGCATTAGTAGTAGTTATCTCTCTTGGGTTATACCATTGCCCTTGTCAAAGACATGCATGGTTATTTTGTCCCTTCTACAGAATGCAGATCTCCCAGTGCCTTACAGAGGATCATCCAGCAGTGTCAGGGGAAGCCTCGCTGTGTGCTGGAGGCTGACAGTGGGGAATATGGAGACCCCTGTCCCAGGGGAACCAGGAAGTACATCAGTGTGATTCATACATGTGGTGAGTAGGCAGGAAAAAGGGTGGAAAATGGCATATGCTCAATGACCATGAAACATTTTTGTATGAGCTTGGGCATATATGATAGATAAGTATTCGTACATGTAGGACTGCTTTTTACAGCTTCTGTCAGGACTTGCAATGTACTGGAGAGAGACGAAGAATTATGATGTACTTCAAGGTGTACATTTGTAGTTCTAAGAGCTTTTCCTAGGTGGAGCTTTGTACCAAGTGACGTTGGAGGCACTTATATATATTTTGGGCAGATTTCTTTCCCTCTTCTTACCTCAGATAATGCGAACAGATAATGAAATGGACTGTGTTAAATTAGTCTGGTTATTTTGCCATCAGTTAAGCACATGTCTAAACCTAAGATAGTCTTAGGGAAATCAGTGATCCATGCAGCTGAAAATACTTGCAATGGTTGTTTCTAGTATTTGTTGGCTGCCTTTAGTATGGTCTCTTCAGGTTGCGAACTGGTATATTATAATAAACATTCCCAACAATTTAATGATTGTTTGACAGACAGGTTTTGAAGTGTGCATTGTGTGCACTTCAAATTAAGTATGAACTGCAGATGAAAAAAAGGATATGGAGGAATGGTTTGATATTCTTGTCATTAAAACTGCATGTATGAAAGCAGGACAGGAAGTTGTAGAAGACTTTCAATGGGAAAAACCTACAAAAGGAAGTGCATGCTTTTACTTGCAGCACTACTAGATGTAGATGGCACTCCAATGTTGTCAATAGCAGTGCCGTTGTGGTTCCTAGGGACTGAAACTAACTCTAGTGTTTGTTGTGCCCCATGTCTTTCTAACCTGGGATATGCAATGTACATGTACCTCCTGTGCAGACAGTTTGGTTGGCAGTGAGGTTACCGACAGTTGAGTCCATAGCATTGCCAACTAGCATGCTATGAACATTTGTGCCAAGGTAATGTCAATTATGTTTGTTTGTCAACTTTTTTGCTTTCCATTATGTTGTTGAATACATGCAGATAGTGTAATATCACAGTCCACTTAAACTGTGCTCAGTCCATACCTGGTATAGGGTAAGCTACAGTAACTGTTATCTTGGTAGTAGTGCGTGTAGTGTTCATCATGACCTAGGATGTTGTATGATTGTATGATCTCCAAGAAATACATTGTACATGATTGTACAATGTATCTTGCCTTGAAATGCCTTAGCAGTGTATCATCTTATCTGTATCAGTAGAACTTCTTCATCCCATCTCAGAAAAGTCTTCTGTATTATGGGCAGGAAACGAATACCAGTAGTCAGTGTTTCAGCAGTAATGTTATATGCTTAAAATTCCATCGGCCTACTCTGTGTGGTAAACTCAGTAGTTGGATAACCCGAAATCGAATCCTTACCTCATTACAGACACTTTTGTGGATATCCCATCCTCCAATTAACCCATTAGCATACCACAACATGTTTACTTTTTTAGTTTTATCTTCCTGCTATTTTGAAACCTGAAGAGGCGAGGAGACAGACAACTGACCTGCTGAAACATCAGCAGCTCTGGTGTACAGATCTACTGTTTGTTGTGTCTCATGGTGGCCACACTTGGGGAATGTCTCCTGATGTGTGCCAGTGCTGCAGAAGTAAGGTCTGGGGTGGCAGAAGTCAGGAGCTGACAACAACTGACAATTGTTCACACTGGCCCTAACAGTCACCTTATACATGTAGTTCCTGCTGCAAAAAGTTCACATTACCTGATGAGTGTGCCCAAAATCTGCAGTGTTTGGTTCAAGTCTCTACAGCTCTAGTGGTTGGGATTTCTTTGGTTTTGTCAAGCTTATAAGGTATGATTTTTGTTGTTGTTATTATGTTTTAGCATCATCCCATCATTGATATGAAGCTTAAAATGCCACCCTTCCTAACAGTCCCATAATTTAAGCTATTTTATTAAGTATGGTAGATTGGTTGGTGTAGCCCATTCTAGAATTGAAGGTCCACTGTTACCTATTAGCTTTTAGCTGTGTCCATTCTGCCAGAGAAAGAGTTTGGCTTTCCAGTTTAAAGAAGTCTCCCTCACTTAACTTTTGTGGAATGAAATAAGGTCACAAAAAGACAGAAACATTTTAACTAACTGGTCTGAAACAACAAAATATCATCAGTCTGCCTAATGGTACCAGTGCAGATGTCTTGGCAGTGACTGGTGGGCTGAGGTGATGAGAGACAGTCCAGGTCAGAAATCTGCTCTGGGCTCTGTCTGGTTCTTCCAATCAATACTTTTTTCTTCATGAGCACTGTTAACTCTTGACAGAGAAAATGCCAAAATCAAAAATCTTCCCTCTTGAAGGTTTTGAGACCAGTAATTTGTATCTATTCTAGTAATTTATCCTCATGCTTTTTCTTTTTGTCCCGCCCTCCCATCACAACCTCTCTGTAGTCTACCCCCTCATTACTTAGAAATCATTGTGTATTGTCCAAAGTCCTTTAAGTCTTTTGGATCTTAAAAGGAACAAAACCCCTGTTACAGTGTAGGTAATGCCTCAAATCTGCCTCCTCAGAGCAAAGTGCTTATTTATTCAAAGCTGACAGACAGACTATAAGCTCAAGTAATCTAAAACACACAAGACGTTTTGCAACTTCAACATAGGTGTTGATAAAAGTCAAGTTAGGAGCTTGTTGTCATGGCAGTGTAGTATGTACCTGTCAGCTTCTGTATTTACTCAATACTCAAGTGTTACATTCAGTAACCAGCCTTTGTGGTAGAAGTCAGGTGACGAGAAACTGTCAGATCCAGAAATGTGCCCACAGGGTGGGATACCTTAGGGTTGGCTGATGTTTTGAAGTTCAATGCCAAAGGGAAGTGGCTGTTCTGAAACCACAAGAAGGAAAGGCTGTGGTTCTCCAGGAGACAGGAGATCATCCATTCTTGAAGAAGTACATGTAAGTAGCTCCTTGTAGACTGTGTTTAGATACTGTGGTTGAAGTCTCCTTGGTGGGATGAGTGCTTGTAAAGGTGTGGTACCTGAGGCAGTTATTGGGCTATGGATAGTCTTCAGCAGGTGGTAATAGGGCCTGAGAGTACATACAATTTACATACAATTTACATGTACCATCAGTGTGTACTACATGTAGCAGGACCAGTTGACTTAGTGATTTTGACTTTTGTGAAAGGTAGTTTGAATAGTGGATGTGATTTGTATGAGAACTATTTTTGTGGGCAGAGAGATTCACTTCATCTGATTAATGTTCATTATGTTTCCTGAAATCTAAAGGGATATTAGTCACTTCATTTGAAAGGCCACAGGTCCATTCCAAGACACTGTGCAGGTATTTCAACAATATTTGTGATATTTTAGAATTATTGTCATTATTGTTAGTGATTAGAATGTGGGGCAGTTTCAGTAATGTCCAACAAAATCCACACAAAATGTAGATGAAATCCACACAAACCCACAGTAAATGTCCTGACATTCTGGTTTACTCAGGTTGTGGCCCATCAACTTTCCCACCCCCATGGCATGTTGTATGTTTGTAAAAGACCACAACAGTGAGGGCTGCAGCTCCCCAAAGGTATTCTGTATATCCCAGGGTGCACTAACTTCCCCTTTCTGCAGTTTGGGCTGACAAGGTGAAGCTTGTAAGCTGAGTGATGGACAGTTACTATGCACTGTGAGAGTCTGTACATGGAAGCTGGGGCATAGGAATTACTTAAAGGTTTTGTGCCTATTTGACTTTATTGTTTCCTGTAGGGAAAATTAGTCGTAATGCTGTCCCAAACCAAACAAACCAACTAACATGCATATACGTTTTTTTTTTTTTTCAGCAAAGAAACTTCGGACACGTTTTTCATTCAATGTAAACAAACCTGCCTTTCATGGCAACTGGCAACTTGGTTCATGATCAATTTTATGAAAATATTTGAGTGTTTTCGGTGTATTGCCAATTACGTGTTATTCCTTTTAAGGTGAAAATACAGCATATCAGATACTATCTTATCTAGTTTAACACAGAAGACCTTACAAGCACTCTCCTGTGCTTGTCACTCCTCCCCAAACCAATGCTCTCTCACATTCTGCTGTTCAGTGGAATTGTTGAAAGGAGGGCTGGGTGGCTGGGTGATGAACTCTGTCTCCAAACTAACAACAGTCAGAAGAATGTACATGGCAAGCACCTGTTATCAAAGTTCCCACATAAAGTTAGCATTGTTACAGATCATGACTCCTGGCCTTGCTGTACTTTGTTACTTCTGACAGGAACAACAGGTGAGACAGACAGGAATGCTTTCATCTGTTGTAGGGAGTCCAGAGGAAACACTTGTTGCAGCCCTTGAGAGATTTCTTTAACCCAGAACAGGTGAACTTGTGTGAAAGAATGGGCAGGACTAGTGTCTAGGATTGACCTTCTTCATGCATTCTTTTTTACGGTATTTGTGTTACTTAGGTGGTTGTTTTTGACAGTTGTAATGTTTCTGTGTGGTAGTCATTGGCAAACTAGCTGTCAAGCCATCAGAAACAGAAGCCACAAGTAAACCACACAAACTACATATAGGCCATTTCTTGGAGGGTATAGCTCTGTGTAGAATTCCAAGCAATTTATTTTCTAAAATACAAAATGTAAGTCCTAAAAGCGTAAATTGATTGGTCATTACTCTCCATATTTCTGTGGCATTAGGATGAGAGTAATTTCCCCCAGGTAAAGATCGGGTGTTCCAGTTACATGTAAGTGAAGTACACCTTGGATTGCAAGCTGGACTTTGGCTGAAACCTTAATTGGAGTAAGAAGTGTTCTAGAGGCTTGCCAATCTTCAGTCTGTGAGCAGCAGAATCAGCTATAATTTCCCTCAGGGGAAGAAGACAGAAAATTCTCATGCTCTACTTGAACAGCAGCAAGTGCATTAAAATTTGCCCATTTTAGAGGAAGAAAATGAAAGAAAAGCAACCTTCTTAATATTCTGGTCCTATAATTGGTGCACACAACATGTCTACTATGTATACAGTAGTTCAGTACAATCATTTTATATCACTTTCCTGCAAAATGCCTATGGAGTCACAGGAAATCCCCTTTGATGTTCTGCATGTGGAAAAGTGTGGTTAACTGGAAAGTGCGTTGGTTTGATGTCAAATCCGTTTCCCCACCAGTGGCTAGGCTTTAGTGTGGAGTCTGTGGGAGACAGGATGAATGAGTTTCCCCAGAGAACAGGAGTGCGGAGGAAACCTGCTGTAATGTAGACTGTTAATCCCTCAGAAGGGGGAACCTTTACACCAGTCTTCTCAGGTCTGCAAGAAATGATACTGTATATCATCTCATCCATTACATACTTACTTACTTACCATTAGGCAACCTTACGCCCATTCCATGTTTTGTTGAATTGCCTATTGGAAGAAAATTATGATAAGAAAGACGTGAAATAATTCTGACTTTCCTTTACAGACAAATTTGTATGTTATGTGATTTTCTTATCTATAAGGAGCTTATTTCATCATGTTATCTTTTTAATGCAAGTATGTTAAGTTTTTAACTTATATATGAATCAACACCTGTTAGCGCTGCCATGAACTTGGAGATTGCACTATCAATGAATTAACAAATGTTATTACTGTATTATGTGTGGAAACTGTCATGAAAGTACATGACTCAAACTTCAAAGGAAAGAAAGACCTAATTATAAAACAGAAAGGTTTTCAAAAGACAATTCTTTGTCATTGAAAAGTGATAAATGAAATAGGCTTTTCTTTTTCTCCAGATGAATTGTTCCAATAAAAAATACATTGTATTATCTAAAGTTTAGAATCAAGTAGCTGTGGCCCTATGTGGCCCTACTGGTTTGCAGGACACAGGTTTAACATTTCACACAGACCTTTTATAGTAGTATTGTACGTAAAGGTGAACAAACTCATTATAATTTTATCTATAGAACAATGTAGATTCCTGGTACTCTCTGCATCAGAGGAGTAGATAACAACCAAGATAAGGTGATATACATGTATGATCATATTTGATATTCTTATCATGGGAGATTAACTGCTGGGGTAACTGGGGTCAAAATAAACACGTCAGCATTAGAACCTGCTTTAGATTAATCTTCAGGATCTTTGGATCATATGATTATGAAGGTCAATGGTCTAACTCTGACGGTGACTATTACTCCAATTCGTTCACCTTCAAAAGATATTAGTGCTAACCTTTTACTAGTAATCAGTATGATATTACTTAAAGTACCAATAAGATGAAAATAACAAGCACAGAGAATTGTTTCAGAACTGTTATTTGCTTAAGAAGCTTGAAGTCTGCATGTCAACATACATTGAGTTTCTTTAGAACAAGGTTTATAAAGCAATATCTCAGGACTGATGTAATAACAACCTGGCTGTACTTTGGGCCACAGATAATCTTACCCGTGAAGGTCAAACTCTCAAGATGATTTTTGTTCCAGTTTGCATGCCATAAGAGGATTGGAGTTTACCTTTGCCAGGAATGTCTATCACTCCATATTGAAGTTTTTGTCACCAATATTTGTCAATACTGTAAATGCAGAAATTTTTGCTGTGGTTTTATGTTAATAGTTTTCGCGGTGGCCGTTTCCCGTTGAACTCAAAACCATCACAAACATTTTCCCACTACAGTATGGGGCTATAGTATATAGCACTGCTGCGAACACTCCATTTTCCCGCTACAGCGAAATTAAATCCTGTAAACATAAATGCATTTACAGAAGTTTTGAGTCAGTTGTTGATTTACTTGAACATAACTTTGAAATAACCTTAAATGCTTCCAGCAAATAGCAAATTCATGAAATGAGCACTTTATTCCACATATCCATATTGCTTTTCCTGTCCTGGAGAAATATTTCCTGTAATGTTTCCTGTCCAAGTCCACATTTCCCACCTGAAATAACCTTAAATGCTTCCAGCAAATAGCAAATTCATGAAATGAGCACTTTATTCCACATATCCATATTGCTTTTCCTGTCCTGGAGAAATATTTCCTGTAATGTTTCCTGTCCAAGTCCACATTTCCCACCCAAATGCCCAGTGGACAAGCTATGGGCACGCTCCTGATGCAAAATCCCTCCCACCTCTAGTCTGAAGGTCTTCCTGCTAAGTTAAAGGTCAGTTTGTTGTGATGTCTTCAGGGAAGGCTTTACCAAGCCTGGGAGGAAACATGACTCCATGAACTTTGGGATTCTGCTGTGCTGGTGTTGGTTTTGGCTGGAGAAGTGTTTCTGTAAGATCCATGGTGTGGTTGGCTTCCTGGCTTCTCAGGAAAATATTGCTGGCATTTGAATCCCACAGTAGGTTAGGGACTGGGAGTAGAGGGCAGGAAATTTAGAGGCACCTCAGAAGACTGTTGGAAAGACCTTTCAGCTGCAGTATCTCAAGTCTGTGGACTGCTGAGGAAGCTGCACTTGTAAGGTGTATTGCTTACACTTTGGAAGGTGTGTATGGTCTTAGGTGTAAAAAATTCTCTCATTGGTTTACAAATTTTGTTGTTGATGGAAAAACTTACTTGGAAAAATTAAATGTTGCAGAGAACTGCAATGATTTTACCAACATAAATCTCTTGTTGGGGCATATACTCTATCTGAATAGGTTAATATGTAGTACATAAAACACAGTTACAGAAGGACATATCCTAAAAATCACCTTAATTGATGAAAGCTGTCATGAATATTTTCGCTAGAAAAGTATGAATGACATATATACAGGTATATATTGTGAGGATAATCTTTTGGGGTGTTGACAGTCAATATATCAAAGAGTACACTGATTTTATTAAAAGTGTAGAGTAAGATTCCATCCTACATGTAGTCGCATGAAAAGCTAAATAACTGAAAGCAATGTAAGAAGGGCCGGATTGGAAGGGAATTGGGTTGGATACCTGAGGAATCCAGATGATAGCACCATACAAGTTGGGAACAGGAAAGGTTTAGCAGGGGAAACCCAATGACATCACACTTCACATTGGTTAGTTATTAAAAGAAGCCAGCAGGAGTACAAGAAACTCATTATAACAAGCTGTTTCAAATTTACTGGCAATATTTTCACTTCATATACTTTTAAGAGAACTTGTGCTAGCTCTGAATGTTCAATTTTTGTTTTGTACTGTTCAGAATTACATCTATCGGTGTCGGCTGTTTTTCATCCTTCAAAAATTGCACGTGATCTACAGCTTTCACCCATATTAATCCCTGACATGCCAGATTTCTGTATCAAATTAGTCAAGCAATGTAGCAAACCTGTAGGCAATGGCAGCTAGTTATATCGCATATCTTACTGCAGGCAATATTGAGAGTTATTCAATAAAAGACCCCTAAATCATGTTTAATTTAGAAAGTTTCACTTGTCTGTAGTTCTAGGTACCGGTAAAAATGGGATGGTTATCATATTAATTAAATGTTCGTAACAGTAAAACCTGAATCCAGTGCCTGTTTCTTGTTCTATTCTGAACTTGCGCAAGGCACTAAAATGAATCCTTGCCTGTGGGTATATCTACAAGCTTGTTTGTCATATCTTACATTATACATGCAAAGTCTGGGCACTTTTCTCCTCCTCTCTAGTGGCTTGTGCTATGGATTGGCCTGGATGTTTGGTGTCAGGAATGACCCTGATTAGAAGCCCACCCCAGGATACAATTACACCACTTGTTTGAGAGAAGTCCCCCCCTTCCCTGTGGGCAGAGGTCACCAGAGATGAATGCTTCATTTTACACCTGTTCATCATTCTGACATCCCCACCATTCGGCCTCATACATCTCCTAGCCTAGCTGTAAAAAGGGTCATGTGTCTTGCTACTGTAACTTAAGCCTCCCATTTTATTTGATTTGCTGCATTGATCCATTCTTCATGGCCTACTTGCAGCAGTGTGAGATTGAGCCCTTGAGCCCTTCATGTTTTAAAAACTTGAAAAAGTACATGAAGGTGAAGGTGATATTTTCAAATGCCAGATTTATCTTTGAGCTGTATTCATCCTCAAGTTATCTGTGGGGAAAAGAACCTTATTTAACCATAATATCCTGTATCCAAGGGTAGTATGAGGTCTAATATGATTACGAACTGAGAGTTTCTGAAGAAAGTGGCACTGATCACTGAACGAAAAGTGACTTATGATGTGCACAAAATGCAAATCGTGTAGGTCAATACTGATTACGTCTGCAGCGTAACCTTCTCCTTGCCAATGTTGCAATCAGTAGAAATTTCTCACATGAATGCATCCACAGCGGGAGAAAGTTTAGATTATCAGTCTGCAAGAGAGTCTTGCTATGGAAAGCCAAGGAGATGGCAGAGTCAGCACTGGAAAGCTATTCAGCACCAAGGAGGTGGGAAATCTAGATACATGTATATGGTGCAGTTACACGCAGCATGGGGACTTCGCAACTTAAGTGAAAACCACCCCCTTGTTAAAGTTCAAATTGGAGGGTATGTACAAAAGAAAGTTCTTTTGGCTGAAATCGAATTAGGTTTATAAAAGTTTTCCCAAGTTTTGTTAAAAGCAATTTAAGCTTCCCAGGAATAGCATTTAGCTCAATACTGTACTGTTAGGCCCATATTCATCATAGAAAATGAGGTGAGATTGGCTATTACCGAGAAGGTCGTGTGCTGTAACCTTCGTTTATCCCAGATGGCTGCATTGGCCTAGTCTGGTCTAAATGCAGGTTTAGAGTGTGTCAAATGTCATGTGCTTCTACTCTCAGCCTGCCTTGTTGGACCGGCACAAGTCTAGCCTGCTGTAAGATTTCCACATCTATTACTTGTTTCTCGAACAAGCTAGCCCTTGATAATAGCCTACAGCTAGTTGGGTAGTATATCTCTCTATATAGCCAAATAAATCAAATCAAATCAAAACCCTGAGTAAATGTGTATAACATATAGCTTTATCTAGAGATACTAGCAGTGCAAAGTTTGTATTAGATTTTGCTTTTCCACTCTCAGTTTCATAAAAAGATCTCAAGGGATCAGGTATGCATGTTAGAATCACATGGTTGAAAACAGGCTTAGTCTACTTTATATCAGGAGACCATACTGTATTGGTTGCAGACACATTTCTCCAAATTGGCTTCAGCTCTTCGGGTCAACAGACTGCCATGTGATGTACAGATAACTTCCTCCGTTCATATTGCCACCAAAGCTACCATTACCAGGAAACATGGAAGATAAGAAATGCTTTGATGGACAAACACATGACTAGTCGACTATACTGTATCTATGCAGAGGCCACAACAATGTATGAATATCACTTCACAGCTTTGCTGCTTGGTTTCTATAACCAAAGTAAGCTGTCTGGCGCCAGTGTCTAAGTTTGTTGGGCTATGCTCATTTAGATCAAAATTTAGAACTGCAGTTGCCCTTTTGATATTTCAGACACTGGTTAGACCTTAATCATAGCCAATCTTTTACTATACTTTGTATGCAGGTAAGAGCCTGAACTTTTATGGTTTTCTTAATAAGCTTCTTTGTGTGGAGATGGCATATCCAGGACTGTAATACCATCACGTCCTTTTAAGGTTTTGTACAGTTTGGCAGGCATTTGGGAAAGTAGAACATATGGTCAGTAAGATAAACTACAACATAGAAGATATAAATAGTTCTTACTTCCCTGGCATTTTGGTAAGGTTTGCCAATAGATTGGGCTGCCGTGTGTGTCTGATGGATGCAGAGGTACACTTGAAAAGTAGATTATTATTCTATGAAAGTCTGGGAGTTGATGTTGGTGATTCTGAATCTTGAGGAATGTTTAGCTTATACTATAAGTCTGTTTCCTGTACCATTCATTAACATCATGCCTGAGAACTTCCACTCAAATTGTTATCATCTACAAATGTATTTGAAGCTGAAAGACAAGATAGTAGCATAAACAACCATACCGTAAAATACAGAGGAGTCATGATTGTAAGTGTTGATAAATGTGAGTGGAAGGCATTTCAGCACCAGGGACATTATGTTTCATACCATCCTCCCACCAACTATTTTTGCCATGAGAAACACTAGATATAAGAATCTGATTGGCATCCTGACTCTTTCATTTGTGTGACAGATTCTGTATACCCTAAAACAGACTTTTTCAACTTGATATCCTTCATGACCCAACAACATTGCCACTGAGGTGCTTGGTGTTTTCAATTTCTAACTTTCCTGACTGATAAGTGTTGCACATCTAATCGTTTTGATGTGCATTCCTTGTAGCACTGACAGATTGTTTTTGCCCCTATCTCCAAGAGGCACATGGAATGTTTCGTGTTATGGTATCATTAGTTTTATTGCTGACTCCTTAACTTGACGAGCAGTCTTACCACAGGGGACAGATACTGATAATCCTTTTGTAGTATTGACGGAACCATTCCAAAGGGGATGAGATGTGATTACTTGTATGCCAAGTTTTATAGTCAGTCCAGGGACATAAAAAGTGTAGTCAAATGATTCTTGCTTGTGTAATTTAGTAGTCTCTACCAGACTGAGTTGGCCGGCCACCCAGAAGAAACATGAACCTTAGTGTGGACAAACTTCCCTGGCAATTTCCCATGTTTTTTGCCAAATTTGATGATCCCTGTACCCAGAAGAAGGCCTGGTGGAGGCTAGTATTTTAGTGGGGGAGGGGGAATTGTTTACAAATGTACAATGTACATTTTTCTCTTCAGTTTTCGGCACCAAATTTGTATTGGTTGCAACATGAAATAGCAGGGAGAGAGGTAGATCATTCTTGTGATCCTAGAACTAAGCTAGAAGCTTTCCTTTCTTCTTTCCAGACAGGAAGTCATCATGCACTTTCGTGCGCTATAATCAGGGCATTTTGCAGCTCGTACTTGATTCATGTCTGCTGTCCAGGCCTGTATTCTCTCCTCGCCTTGCAGGAGACCACCTTCTCTGATGACAAATGCCACAATCTCCCAGATCCCTTTCAGCAAAGTTTCACCCAACAGGTACGGACTACTGGGTCATGGCTCGTTTTGTGCCTAACCATGTTATCTAGATGGGATTCCTGCTGTGACAATACCGGCTCTGTATTCAGTCCCTGCTAGTTTCCGCTGTAGATTAGTTTGTGTCATGTGGCGACTGAGTAGATTCTTAGAAGAGAGTGGCAAACTCAACTTCTGTCTCGCATGGCTTCAGATTTAGTAATAGGTTTACCTTTTAAAGCATGTTATGTAAATCAGCTTTAAATGTCTGCAAAAATACAGGTCCCATCAGCTTAACTTAACATGCAAGAGGAGGCATAGTAGCAAAACTTCAGAAATGTCACCATTTTCTGTGACACTGGCTAGCTGAAGCAAATGTCAGCTACTGGTACATGTACTAGTAGATGCTTTGCACGCGGAAGAAATAAATCAGTAAACATTTCTAATTTTTAGGAACATCTATTGGGGAAATGATCAGCTATGAATGTATTTCCGCTTTGGTGATGACCCTTAGATGAGTGAGTAAAAAAACAGTAAGGCAGGGAATTCCTTGAGGCTTCCTTCAAAACTGTAGATTACAAGTCTGGAAATCCATTTACTTCAAAGATGACAAGTAGATTAAAATGTAGTGCCACACTGGAGGCAGTTGTGGATGATATATGTGTCACCGGCAGGCCCTTCAGCACCAAGGCCAGCCCAGTAAGAATGGCTTTTTCTATTGAATCTTCAATGTACATCTTGCCACATGACAGACCATACCAGCTAGTTTTCTGTGATAGCTATCCAAACATGAATGTGCCAACGCTAATGATACATTCTTTCTTGGTCTACAAAGTGACTTAAGTATGCTATAGCTATATAGACTGATTTGGGCATGTTAGAAAACCAATATTTCAGTTCTTTTACTGAATGTTTCACATTATGTCTTTTACAATTATTTCTGTCTCAATTCATGTAAAGATATTTGACTGAGATTCCAGGTCTCCATGGACCTTCCTAATTTGACATGATGAAAGTTTTACCCTGGTTGTGATAGATAAGATTCAGCAGCACTCATGGTCTATTATCACTTTCTCTCCTCCCCACTGTACTTGAGCGGCATCTTGTTTCTCTCTGAAGAAAATTGCATCTAATTGTAGCCCTGGGTTGGGTTGCATACCTACAAATCTTTCTAACCACACGGGGAAAGCCAGCTCTTCCCTAGTGCTCATGTTTATGCATTACTCATTATCTATGCTGAGATTGAGTGGTATGTATAGCCTACACAGTTGCATGGCAATGCTGATATGGTAATAAAGCTTTTTTTACAGCTTGAATATCTGTCCAAGTTTTCCACACTGAATCATGATTTGTTTGTAATTGCTACAAAATGCATATGTCAATTTTCTTTTTCAAGCTTCTACAAAACTTAGAACATGATCGGAAACCTAGCATAGAGATTTTAGTAGCAAGACATACTGAACTTTTGATATGGTCCCCGCTTTTTGAACAGTAAAAGGTACTGCCATTTATGGGCTGAGGTTAGCCACTGAATTCCTAATCAGTAGGAGATCATATAGGTAAAACCATCACTTACACCCGGCCCTTTGTTTCTAATGGCTTCCAATGTTTAAACATGAATGGTAGTTTACTGCCATATTTAACTGTGGCTTGTGTTATATTACTGGTATGTATATAAGAGTTTTGTTAGGTATTTTCAACTGTGAAGGACTCTCCTAGACATGTAGCTGACAAAGATTGTAACAAATTCTTTGTTTTTCTAATCACAGAATTCGATTTGCAGTAGAGGCATGAATATGGAGAATGTCATTGCAACATCAAAATAAATGATGTATGTATGATAAAATCAGTAATGTATTATTGCCCCTGGCTTTCCCCATGGCAGAATCCCCTGTCCTTGTTTTGTACCTTTGGGCACAGCTCTAAAATCCTGCCAAAGCCCAGGCATCAATCTAGTTATCGACATTGTCTTCATGGTTATATTTCAACACCTGCAGACAGGTTCATCCTCCCATTCTGTCATGTGACATTGATTACTCAATATCAAATCACAAATATTTCAAAATGAGCCAAGTTTCAATATCCTTTCAAATGATAGACTAGCTTGAAAATTTTCCAAGAAGACTTTTGCTTGTTCTATAACCAAGGGTGACAGGTTGCATGATGATATCCTGCACTGATAGAGCAGCAATGTCATAGGGGAAATGAGTATAGTTTAGATTGTGTAGATTTTAAACCGTTACAATCCCTTAACTTGAACTGTGTTTGACTGTGGTACATGTAATTTGTTCCAGTTTGTGTCACTAAAGGGGATGTTGTATGGTATTCATCTGTACAATGGTTGGTGTCCCCTGACTCCTAATCTATTTAATGTGGAAATGTAGACTATAGTCTGGTGGTGTCCCTGGGATGTTAGCAGTCTCGTGGGGTCCCTGCTGTCATCTCTACATCCAATTTGGTGTCAGGCTGTTCCCTTGGTAATATGCAAATGAATCAAATTGATACAATATTAGAGCTGCTCCATAGGCAAACACTCCAAAAGCAAAAGGGGACTTTGATACAGAACTAATCAGCAGACAATATGGAGATGTTGACAAAATATTCCATAAGAAAGGTTTGGTAGTGTGAATTGTAGAATGAGGGCTGTGAATTAATTTACAAAATGAGATGTATAGACTGAGCAATTTATCATTTTCAAGGTTAATGACATTTCATCACTGGAATGTTGGCAAACATGCAATAAGATTGAACCACATTGACATTAAAGGGGTTGTCCTTGGTACCTACTGACGGCTAGATCATTATGGCTATACATTTGTATCATTTTTTGGTAAACCATTTTAGGTTTGGCACTAGAAAAAATTAGATATGTGACTGACCTAATACACAAACATTCATAATAGGAAATGAGTTATTTGTTCCAATAATGACAAGAAATGGCGCAAAGTAATATCTTCCTTCCTCCTGAGATTTTGGTAAAATATAGCTGTATAAAAAGGATGCAATAGCACTTAAAAGTCTTTTAGTCGAGTACATGCATAAGTTGATATACGTCGTGTGTCTTGAAGGTTACGTGCAGGACAGATGACTGGTCCATATTTTTGAGTGGGCTGTCTGAAGATGGAAAACACATGAGCCCATAAAGTAAGGCGGTAGCTCATATTTTATTGCACCATATTTTATGATTGGAATTTTGATCTTGTCTATCCTACCTGCAAGTGGTAACAGGTGTTTTTGCCAGTAAAGAGCATTGTATATATAATGTAGATGATGATGGATTGGAACATAACATGGGTAGTGCCAGAAATCTTGTATTTTTATCTGGCAGACGGCAAAGCATTTTATGGAGCTTTTTTTCTTGGGAACATCTTGCAATGTAATATAGACTACAAATATCTTCATGGATTCACAAGTAGAATGCTCTATGTATATGAAAAGCATGGCGTATATGTATATCAAGACATTTTGGAAAGTCTTGGGCTTCTTATGAATCACAGAATTCAACTTTAGCTTTTATATGAGGAAAGATTTTGAATATCCACATTGCTACATGTGGCTCTGCAGGTCACAGATTTGCCTAATTCCAACCGTAGCGGCCACATTTTGCATTCCCTAGAAAATTGACGGACCAATCATGATCATCTGGCAAACAAGTAGTCAAGGTTATGTTGTCTAATCACAACCCACCCTCTGGTCATTTACAGCTTGTACCTTTATTGCCTGGTATGTATGCAAAAACACTGGGGTGTTTTTTATGGATAGCCAGTGGAGAAGTTCCCCACCCCTGTGATACAATGGCACAGCCCATGTTTGGTATGCAGTAGCAGTACCTGTGCACTGGGTTTTATAGGAGGTTCTCATCGCGTGAGCTCCTGCCCAACGTAGACCAGAGGTGAGTCACTTTAGCCATTTCCCGCTCTCCTCCGCAGGAATATGGTACTTTAGACAGGTGATATGTACCACACAGTCACTTGGCCGTCATTTGTGGACCATCTGAGATGATGGTGGATGGACCCTCTCATGTTTAGATGGCTTTGGTATATGCTCTATTCACTGTGGGTTGGGACCTTACAGTCAACTGTAGCTTGAATTGGTCGGTGAAGAATAATTTTCCCACATGAAAAGCTGCTAACGTCTACCATATTCTAAGAAGTCATTCCTGAATGATCTGTAATAAAATTGCCATATGGAAACAGGTGTATTTCTGTCCCCCTTTGTATTGTATAGTTCTTCAGCAGTGTAAATTTTCTGTAAGCATTAAGCTGAAGGAGGCAGAGGCCCGGCTAGCGATGTTTTATTTACCAGTGGATCCATGAAAATGCCAGTAGGCTGGCCAACTGCCCTTGACGAAGTCCTGGTGAGCTGCTGGCCCTGTTGTTAATGGTGTATTTTGATGGCTGGAGCGGATACGTGATGAACGTGATCATTAAATGTGATGAATCTGGGGCTTCAAGTCGTCCATAGTGATTCCTCCCCTATCATTAATTTTGTAGAATTTTATTATTTTTTTTGCTCCCCTGCATGATTTTTTAAATAATTATCTATGTTAAGTTGTAAAATATGTAAAATTCAATATAGACATAATGCAAATGTTGGATAGCGGAATCTTGATATTATTGTCAAATCTGCTTTCTTGATATTGTCAAATCTGCTCTCTGTAAATAATGGACCACAACCACATTAGGTGACTTTTGTTGTGAACCTGCATTGCTATTGCTGGTTTAACAAAATATTGTGTCACTCAGAAGTAACTATCTATATTCATTTGATTTTTAAAAATGGTGCATGTATATCATGTAATGGTACTGATGCCTTCATCTTCAGTTTCTTCCATTTCAGTTCCCTGTATTTACAGACCTGTGAACAGTGACCAACTGTGAAATTGGTCATCGTATATTGCGTTGACGGTTATGCATCTGATTTTATTGCCTCATTATCCCTAAAGAGGCTTCAGTTTGCATTTTTATGTGAGTATGTTGTGATAGATTCTTGTAAAGCAAGAGAATTAGGCAATCATTTTCTATTGACTACAAATATATATATTTTGAAGCACACTGATTAAATTTCTTCCTTTGGGGATATTTTCTGGCTTGTATTCTGTGTTATTAAGGAAACAAATCTACCTGTATACAATGTATCTATATGTGGACTACAACAAACTGTATATTCAATCACCCTGACAAAGAAAATGCAGTAACTGTTGAGCTGACCGAATTTGTACCAATCTTTTTACCCAGTGAACCCCACACCCTTGTGATTCCTTCTGGTGATTGAAGCAGATCCAGGCCATTTATTACCACTTTATAGCCCGCAGACAATGTTACCTGGCAGTGGTAAAACATACAGCTGGCTATAAATGTCGTTTTCTTCCTTCAAAGATGGCTATAAAAGACAAATGTTGTAAAAATGGCTGATTTGGTTGCCTTTTATAGGCTGCAACATGTTATTAACGCGGCCCCTTCTCTTCATTTGGATGCAGCGTGCTCCAGGGCATGCTGCGCACCCTGCCATATTGATTAATTATCACATGTCAATCACGGCGTTGCAGATGCATGGATGGGAGCAGTCATATTTTATCATCAGGTCCATGTAGAATTCTCATATTCAAATGGAAGATGCTTCTTACAGTTAACAATTTTGTTGGCAATTATTTGATTTTGAGCAAAAATGTTTATGTATTAACTGAACATGGCTTGTAGATTGAGTAAAGGGTGTTCCTGGGGAGTAGACAAGGAATGAAAGGTGGCCTAATTATAATTACTTTCAATAGTCATCATATTTCTTTTCCATATGTTGAGATATTCGCAGACCCCAATATGTCTAAAAGCTTGTGGAAGCCCGTAACACATGTGCATGTGAATGCTTCCAGAACCATTAGGTGCTAGACTTGGTGCTGCATTTCACTTAATCATTTTTCATCCACTTACTTAACCCAAATACTGAGGCACATGTAAGCATAACATTACAGCTGCATTATTTGTGGTAGAATATAGAGGCATTGTAACATGTTTAAGGGCTCCTTTTTCTCCACTTTCCACCTCTCTCTCTGACATTATTTTGCATTTGTGAGAGAATACATTTTTGTATATATTCATGCAAAATGTGTTGATAGTTGTTTAATCTACACATTCTTCATTTGCTGTATATCTCAGTCTAGTTTCCCCTACTTTGTGACATTCTCGGTCTGGTCGATGATTGTTCTAACTGGCCTGGTTTTGTTCAGCTGAGAAGAAGGGATTTTACCTACAGGTTAGCAGAAAGGTCACCTGTTGTTGGTCATTAATAATGAGGCATTGCTTCATTGGTGTGCTGGATGTGTGCTGGATGTGTGGTCTTGTGGTGGGAGCATTCCCTGTAAGGACCCCAGGTCACCACGCAGGATTGAAAATACAGTAGGTAGGTTGTAACAGTGGCACCAAACTGACCATGCCAAAGGCTCTGAGCTTTCGGCGTAACAGTTCAGCATGGGTTTGAGTTCCGGGAGCCAGGAGACTGTTTCTATTCCTTTCTTACAGGTAGATTATTTTGATATGATATCAAATTCTTTGAAAAATAATAAGTGTGATTAAGTATGGGTTGTATTGTGTATTGTGGACAGCCATTTCTGTTTCAGGTTTGAATATGATTATTCAATCATACAAAATCCTATTATACCTTCACTGAAATCCTACCTACAATATTACACATCTGCATCATCCTCTATAGATGCTGATACAACATATACAGTGGCAAAGTCATTCTGTGCAAAGTTGGTGGTAGAATAGCCATTGATAGAAAGGAGTGTGACTGTTAAGACTTATCTTGAACCCACTTATATTTTGCACATTGATATATATCCTACATGTACTTTTCTATCTTGATGTGTACCTCTGATTGCTCCACTAAGAATTAATGAGAATCCACAAGAAGACCAAATGGCTGGTTGGTCTGTGTAAAAGATGTAATGTTAGACATTAGGCCTCCCACAAATGGGCAGTTTAACATGCAGGAGTCCTGACAGGCGATTCTGGCCTGATGAAGGGCCCTATTAATCCTCTTCAGATAAGCACCCCAGGGACACACACAGATCTGTAGGTAGATTCTACCATTGGCATTTTGATATTGCTGGTTTTGCTGATTACAGAATGAATGCTGCCATGATGACAAATCAGCAGAAAAAGGCAGCAATCGGAAAGTGCAGCACAATCAGTCGTTAACAGTCATATGAAAGTGCTAACCAGGAACTGCTATGAAGGCTTCCAGTATGTTGTTTTATTATCACATTGCAATTCACACCACAGCTCCTAGGTCCACAGTTAAATAGTGATTGTTGTTGGTTGCTGGTGATGGTATTTGCTTTGTGTCTAAAGAGGAAAAGGTTTGAGCTTTTTTCAAGGAACCATTGTGTGACCACCTCTTAGCTCATCTTACTACCAAGTATTTGATTTGATGTACACAAGTCATGTACGTGTACATAGAAAAACTAGGTTTTTAGAATAGCCGTTATGGCACACTTTTAAATTCGGGGAGCAGAGCTCTTTCATGAATAACTTGAACTGAAAATACTACATTCTTGTTATACTATTTGACCAACTCTGAATTTTGGATGATTACCACTTTTTGGAAGGTATTTTGATGACCACATTTTGCAAGGTATGATTTGACTGATTTTATTTCAGGAGGTAGATTCAAACTTAGTGTTCGATCACTTGTTGAGATGCTTTTGGCATCAATTTATTGTGAGTCTGAGACTATTTATTTTGCAACTTTTGTCTTTTGGCAAGGCCTGGCCACATAGAAATACATGTAGAGGAAAAGCACAAGTCTACTTGGCAGTCCCTGCATGTGTACCATCCTGTTAACAAACCAACCATCTTAAAAAGCAAGCAAGGCTAGTAAAACCTAGCTTATCTGAGCTAATGAGTTCATCAGGACATACAGCAGCAAGACCCTGTATTAACACCTGGCTGGAGATCAGTCCAGTACCACAGGGCCTTAACTTGATGTAGCTCCTGTAAAAGATGCAGACTGTGGGGGCTAATCAGACCCCAGGTGGCCATGGGGAGTTTCCACTGACCCTGTCTGATGGGGGCAGTTAGCACCGGCCTCTCATTGGGCACCTGGCCTCGCAAGGCACCAGGTTACTGCCCACAAATCAATCACAAGGGGTCAAAAGGATTGCTGTAAATTGCCACTTATTTTTTTTCCTTCAAGCACAACTCAAATTTGGCTTCGGTCTGCAAAGCTGGTGTGTTACGCTGGGCAGTTATACTGGATATATACAGATACATATACAGGACTACTGAGTTGACAGCTTCAGCTGTTGAACAGATACCTCTGCAAGCAACATTTTATCTCTTACTTTGCTACAGTCCTGTTTGGCTTATAATGATAAGTAACAAAAGGGCCACCCTAGCTGTCTTTAACCTTCTCCTGGTTGCCACTCATACTGTTAAATAGTAAAACTGAATCTATGGAAGAGAGTGCTGACAACATTTTGAACTTTAATATCAGTGACTGTCTATGAACTGTGTCGACCGCCGAGAGAGCCACCTGTGCTTCCTAAGGGAGATGTAGAGTGGTTGGGACAGGGGAGGTATCGACTGGAGTCTTGAAGTAACCAGCTGTAAGGAAGGGCTCAATGACGCACAACAGGCATCATTTGTCTCTGTCATGGAGCTTGTACCATGTTGTTCTCTGAGGAGGGATGTCTGCAGCTATTATTATATAGTAACAGCACCGTTACCTATCCCAGTAGTCATTGTGTGATAAAATCATTCATCCAGAAAGTTTCCTTTATGCCACAAAGCAGTTACTCTTGACAAGCAACTGGGTACTGTAAATGCAGAAATGTTCGCGGTGGTTTAATGATTGCGGTTTTCGTGGTGGCCTCTTCACCGCGAATTTAAAACCACTGCGAACATTTTTCCATGGCAGTAAGAGACTACAGTGCATGCCGCAAACTTAAAACCACCGCGAAAAGTCCTTTTTCCCCGCTACCGCGAAATTTAATCCCCGCGAACTTAATGTATCTACAGTATGATTTGGGCAATGCTTGGTCAGTCTGAAGAACCAAATTCTTCAATTGTGTGATTTTGTACTCATTGGAAAAAAAAGTTAAGGACCTGTTTTGCTGAAATAGGTGAGCAGCTTGATGGCTGCTTTTTAATTAGCACACAATGTATTATTCCTTGGCAAGACATGTATACTGTGATATTTCATCTTATGCATCTATATTATATCTTGCTATATACACATAAACACACATACACATACACATACACATACACAACAAATATACAAAGTTTCTTACATGAAAAAAGTGTCAAGAGCAAATAAATTTGAAACAATGAAACTTTGGGATAGATTTATATGAATCTATAAACATTCACCTCTATACAATAATATCAGCTGGAAGATATTGGCAACTAGTTGCAGACATCATGAAACTTCTCATCTGATACTCGATAAAAGTAATAAAGCCATTCATTATACCTCGATATCTGCAGTTCGACTTTTATAGAAAACACATCAACAATTGGACAGTGATTTAATGGCTACTCTAGCACAAGCTCTTTTAAGATATATCAGTTTTCTAGAGCAGGTTACATTTACCTGGTCATATTCTCTTGCATTTACAATTCCCACTGCAAACACATGCAATGTTCCTGCATTGATTTCTGTGTGTTGTTCAGGCAACTGGGGAGACGAAGATTGTATCATCATTTAGGAGTCATCCACGTGCTGTGTGGGGCAGTCTGCTGAATTAAACATTGTCATACCCAAGCATGGTCCCATTTATAGTTGACACATGTGATACCAATATGCCATTAATTATTCCAGCAGTGAAGGTGCTGTCTTTTTATTGTTTTCAAGTCATGATTTTGCACCCTACCCCATTCTGTGAGCCAATGGTACTTGGGAAGGACTTACAGTTACTCAGCATGCACTGTCCGTATAGTGTTAAGGCAAGAAGATTATCAAGGACTTCTTAAGATTGACAGCTTAGTACTTGTCTTCTATAAACAACGACTGAAGTCTGAAGACTTTCAATTTGTAAAGCCTTTAAATAACAATCCACAGTGCTGCTACAAATGCCCTTTGCAAGAGTCAATTTCAAACAACTATAAACCAAATAGACAGGGACTCTCCATCATAGGAGGTTCAAATGACTGATCCAATTTTTTCTTAGATAACAGATAATTTTGCAAACTTTGCAAAAGGGTCTCAAATCTGCTTTGAAAAGTTTTACAGGGTCAATAAAATTCCATGGAATATGGCAGCCTCAGAATTTCCTTTTGTTGCTCCATCCATTTGGTTAGCAATGTTCTGTCCCTCAGTTGCCCTTGGCTGTTAGGAGTGGCACTGAAATTTTCCACTACAAATTGAATTGCTTACTGAACCCAGCAGGGTCATAACTGCATGGTACCTTAAGCTTGGTGTATGGGTGAAGTGATGTCCTTGTCAGCAGAGAGATGCTGCACAGTTTTTGGGGCAAACAGATATCCGAGAGCTGTGTTGTAACATTTTACAGTCAAACCTGGATTCAACAACCACTCAAGGGACTGAGGAACTGAGGAAAAGCGGTTGCTGATAACAGGGTGGGGTTGACTAGTATGTAAAAATTGGACAAGACTGTTTTAACGTGCTGGTTGCCTGCACCTGGTGGTTGCCGGAGCAGGTTTGATGGTAACTAATTAGTAAATGCTGACCTTTATATCCTAGCATTGACTAAATCTACTTCTTTCATACAGTAAGTTTGGTAAATTCAATCTCCTACTTGTTTAACCTCTGTAGCTAGTTTAGACTAAATAGAAAAGCACATGGGATTTCAGGATGTTTTCTGTGTGTTTTGAAGTCGTATAATATTTCTATGTGGTTTCTCATCTACTATTATACTTTCCTGTTTACGTAAAACCCAATAAACTAAGTCAAATCCAATAAAGACAGTCCTCGTATTATGAATTTTCCATCTCATATTTTCTGGCTGATTAATCTGCTCAAAAAGCTGAACGAATTCATATGCGTGGTGCTTGTTGTGCTTTGCTATGCTGTGAGCTGTAAAATTTGGTAGTGCCCAGGAGAGAAGGCACATTTTGATAGTTGGTGTCTCGACATGCATACAGACCTGTAGTTTTGATTCAGAGGAAGTTCCCACTGTGATGAAAGCTTTGTGGAATTTTATTTTTAAAAAGTGTTACTTTTTATTTTTCAGGTCTGGAATTTAATGGGATTTTGTATAAAGTCTAAAGGAATTGTGAACGTGAACCCTGAGAAAGGAAATTAGGTGTGAAGGTTATTGGGGTTACATGTGCCAAATTCAATTTTGGGGTCTGAAAAGTGATAGAATAGCAAGGAAAATTGAATTACCCAGTTTAGAAATGTCAATGCATGTCATTAGCTGTATGGGAAGGTTATAGAAATACAGATACAGTTTGTGTTCTGGGAGGCTTTACACAATGTTTTTCTGTCTGTATTGTAACCTTTACATTGTTCCGATACAAATATGGGTACCATATGCATCATGCTACATTTGCACACCTGGTAGTTAAGAATAGATTCTAGTATTCAATACTAAACAGAATTTCTGTCTTGGCTGTGAATAGGCAGCCTTTCACTTTCAGGACATGTTCCTTGTCAACAGGATGTTCTTTGTTGGCTGTTAGATATTTATATCTAAAAAGGGTATGGCTTAAGACCGGTTGATTGAATGTTATATGTATGTACATACTAAAGTGCACTATTTCTATAAAGGATTTTATGTTTATACCTGGATATCCTGTCTATTGTTCCTTATGATATCGTGTAAACTTGTAAAGACTGGTTACAATTAGTAAATGCATCATATATGAAGTTAAGAAATAGTCCAGAAATATTTAAATATCAGAGTTGGCAACACAGACAATGATTGAGTTTCCAGCCTTTTCATGTTTATATTAAAGTTTAACAGCTTGCTGGGTATGAACACCTGTTAACAGGTAGGAACAAAGACGTGGCTTGTCCAGGTGTGTTACCTGTGCATTGTGTGTTTAGACGTGTCTGGCTGGGTTTATACAAGGCTACTTCAAGCACTTCTTAGGTTGGGTACTGTTTATGTACCATAAGGTTTAAGTGCTTAAGTATTTGGATAGTTATTACAGCCCCAGTGTTCATTGCTTTGCAGGCTTATTAGAAGGGCTACACTTTACAGCTACAGGTATGGTCTGCACTGAGTTCTTCCTTCTACATAAGTAGCATAAGAGTGAACGAGAGAGTTTTGTGAAAATGTCTGAGTGACCAAGAGAGTGAGAGGATTGGTTGGTGAAGGGTTGATTAAGGTTACAGGCAGTTTGACAATTGTACGGTTGAATGTGTATACTCTAGTGTCCCTCTTTTTCATGTGATTAGCGTAGGAGAGTTTTGTTGTAGTGTGATTGTCTTAGTTAGTATAGGAAACAAATGTCTTCAATGCAGCTTGAAGGCTTCTTTTTAGTTAAACATATTTTTGACTTTCAATGTTCTGATATTTGGGCGAAATATTACTACATACATGTAGGCTTTCTTGTATATTTCTGTCATGAACTTGTACAAACGAGCTATGTCCAGTATCAGGGTGAAGTGCACGAAGTTATGGTGTACGAAGTTGTACGAAGTTGTACTAAGTTACAACCGTTTCCCACTGGCTTTGAGGCTATATCTGGAGTCACAGATGACGTCAAAACATTTATTGGATGACGTAATCTAACTTCGTACAGTAGGCAGGGTAGGTCAAGAAGTGTGCGAAGTTGTCCTAAGTTGTGCAAAGTTACGTGACGTCATCTAACTTTGGACAGTGGGCAGGGTAGGTCAACAAGTGTGCAAAGTTGTCCTAAGTTGTGCAAAGTTACGTGACGTCATCTAACTTTGGACAGTGGGCAGGGTAGGTCAACAAGTGTGCAAAGTTGTCCTAAGTTGTGCAAAGTTACGTGACGTCATCTAACTTTGGACAGTGGGCAGGGTAGGTCAACAAGTGTGCGAAGTTGTCCTAAGTTGTGCAAAGTTACGTGACGTCATCTAACTTCGTACAGTAGGCAGGGTAGGGCGGCATGTGTACGAAGTTGTCCAAAGTTAATTTATACATAGTAAAAACTTATATATGTGTAAATAAGATACACACCACTCACGCATATAAACAAATAAAATATAGATGCACATTAATCAGCACAAAATCAATGTTCATGCATTGTAAAAAATTCATTTATTTCAAGTCTTTTTGTCTTTTATTTCTCCTCTTAACGCTCGTTTTAACAATGCACACAAAATAATTTAAGTTCACTCTTACTATTATATTTCCCTTTTTTTTACGTCACTTTACAAGTACCTGAAAACATCTCCCCTATCTATTTATAAACTACATGTATTGCAGTCATCTTGCACTACTTTGTATCATAAGAAGTAGTAGTTGTTATTTTATTCCTTGTAATTAAGATGACGTCATAACTTCGGACAACTTCGGACAACTCCGTACACCCCCCCGCTGACTGTCCAAAGTTAGGATGACGTCATGGTTAGGGTGACGTCATAACTTCGGACAACTTCGGACAACTTCGTACACCCCCCGGCTGACTGTCCAAAGTTAGGATGACGTCATGGTTAGCGTGACGTCATAACTTCGGACAACTTTGGACAACTTTGGACAACTTTGGACAACTTTGGACAAATTCTGACATCTAACTTAACTTAGGACAACTTCGTGCATTTCACCCTGATACTGGACATGGGTGGTACAAACATGTTATTTTTAGCTTACCTATCATACATGATGGCACTACTGTTTGTTCAATTTTCCTGTCGTCCAAGTACAAAGTTTAGAGACCCCGCTGGGATGAAGCAACTTCAATTACGAGTTTCCCCTGTTGGTGGTCTCATTCATATTTTATGATCTGTGGCAATTGCTGAGCTGTAAAACTGCATTTGGCAGTGGAAATGGCAATGAGATTGCTTGCTATAAAAGAGGCCACTGGTTATGTGGTTTTGGGTGGAAGCAAATGTGAAAAGTGTGCTGGAAAGAAGAGTCCAGCGGCAAAGGGTGGGTGATCCTTTACATGTGTAGTTGTCTCAACATACAGCCAAACCTGTAGAAGTCACTCTAGAAGTGATCACCTCTACATAAGAGCCACCTGGCCAATGTGACAATAAGGAGATCTCCCTTAGACAATTTTCCCCATTGGCACAAACATGAAGAATCCTGTCTATAGTGACCCCCAGTGTCCATATAGACCAGATCTTCTCAATCCCAGAGTGGGACATTTTTGGTATATTTTCTCTCTCAATTCAACATATCTACAGTTCGCTCCAGTGGTACTGTCATGATTATATTATGACTTTTGTAGTTTGTAGCACAAACATTTGTGAGAAGTATATCCATCTATATGTATCCATCTATTTTGTCATTGATCAAAGTAGAATGATTCCTAGAACCCTGATTTCTTCCAGAGGGTAATGAATTTATCATCATGTAAACCCATTGGTCAGGCAGGAGGCATTACAGGTTATCACCAGGTCGATATCAGCAATGATGGTGGTTATTACAGGTATTAAACATTTAGAGAAGGACCCACTAGGGGATATTGGCAGGTCATAAGACAATCACATGGGCTGCATGTTGTGAGGCGAATGCAGAAATGGTGAGGAAGTTTCTATGATTGTGAGAAAACTGTTGCTTAGTACTTAGATGTACAAATGTATATGTGCCAAGATGAGGCACTAGAGTCTGTAACCCTTACTCCATTTATTCCTAAATATCTTGGGGATAGCCCTTTATATGTTTCAACATTTTTAGGTTGGGGTTAGGGGGTGTTTGAACATAAGGGTGTTTGAACATACATTGTAGGAGTGTAACCATCTTGTTTGTATCTATGTATCTACCCTTCAAGTTGTAGATTATACTCTCAGTGTTAGGGCAAAATGAAACTCACAGTTTTAACTTTTGTGGGAAAACTACGAATTATGCAAATGGTTCGAAAAGAATCGCAGCCAGTGACTTTGAGTTTGAAATATCCAGAAAAATTGGATATAAGCAGAATATCCATCCCGGGACTGTCCATCCATGATGATGATAAATGCGTAACCCTCCCAGTGGGCCCAGGTGTGTGGGTCAGATCTGGCTCTGATTGATCACAGTATTCTAAATGAATCATGGAGATTACTGGCTTTGGTGGTGGTAACCTTGCTTTTGACCTTCTATTGTAAAGGATTTTGAAAGTTTGCTATCAGGGCACTGCACGGCCCTTTTTATTCATCATCAGAGTACAAAAGCTGGAATGACATTGTAGTTGACCTCTACCGGTACTTGTATTGAGCCTTGTTCAAAGTTGAGCCATATACGCTTGAACCCAGCAATTAACATTACACGGTATGTTATCTTTAAAACATGTATAGAACTTAATGATGTTATGTATCAAGTCTATGCCAATTTAATTGTTCTGAACTTCTGTAACCTTTCATATATTGCTACTCTTGTTGGAGGACTGTCAGTTGTGATGACTATGCAAGACACATTCACAATGCTCTACATCCATATGGATAGCAAAGAACTGCATATTCAGATCACATATTGTATCAGGAAAAATGAAAGTTTTTGGGGCTTCCATTACTTTCAGTGAAGCACCATTTAGTATTCAGGAGGCCTCCTCCTGCTGTTTGACTTGTATCATGCAGCCCAGTGGGAGCAACTGGGTTGCAGTGAAGCATGTGATGAGTATATTCCCTGTGGACCCAGTTGGACTGCAGGGTTGAGATGTGGAGTGTGAAGTTATGTGCACTGTCCGTGGTTTGTAGTTCAGGGGAGTGGCTGGGTTGTAATATTGGGGATGCTGATTATTCATGGATGTGAAGGGGGTGATCAACAGATTGGAAATGAGAAGTTGGAGTACTTTGTACGACCAAAACTTTATAGATATTTTATCCTTGTAATTTTTGGAGGGAGCCATTAAGTTAAGATACAAATTTTCATCTGTATGAACACTTAAGCAATGTGTAATTTTGGCAAGGATCCTAGCTCTCATTTTGCTCAAATTTTGAGATGACTCAATTGAGGCAACATTTAGATGTAATTTTGGTTCTCATGACACGTTGATAGTGTAAATGTGTGATTCACAAGACTTACAAATGTAATATGATACAATTTCAGTATAATGTCAAACTGCTTAGTTCTTTGAACCGATTGTTTTGGTGTTGAAGACAAAATTCTCTTTAGAGGAATTTCTTCCTATACATGTCTTTCTTGACACTTTATAACTCTTTATTTCTGTAAATTTCATGTGCTGTCCTGTGCTGTCCCTGTGCTGTTACCTGCTGTCCAACCCTGCTGTTGGCTGTTTGGTTGATGCTGTTCAATATGTCATTGAAATCACCAAAGGTAAGTGTTACACATGATGTCAATGTGCTCAAGAAAAACAGCTGAAGAAATGTTAAAATTTAGAGAAATATACATGCATGTATGTGCTCAACAGTGTTTTTGTTCAAATGTTTGCTGCATAATATATAAGCCTCCGTGCATTGTTTGGTAATGTTTAGATATTGAATATCTGGATCATCTTTTGTTCAGGAGTCCTGGTGATATTAAATGTGACACTGCTGCAGTAATTCGACAGCGCTCCTTTTATAAATGGAGGCCTCCTGGGTTTTCTGGTGCATCAGTGTTTTATAACATTCTATTGATTTCCACATGCAGATCTATATCTTCAACAGGTTTCTCCCCACAGAATTCTCAACATCATTTAGGCAATTTGGAGAGGAGAGCTTTCTTTGAATGAGATGAATACCTTTCGAGCTGCTATTATTCTTCATGTTTTCTTAGTCTTCTGTACAATGTATTATTAACTGTAAAATGTTATTGTTATTTTGCAGAAAGGAATGATTCCTTTATTGGTATACTTGCACTTCCCATGGATGGATAGTAACCGGATAGACTTGTTTCAATGTGTGAAAACCTCAGATTATTACTTAACCCTATCTAGACCAGGCTTTTGTGGCCTTCCTGCAACCAGGGGCAAGATGAAAAATCACAAACTCATAGTTTTGTCAATTGTTGCAAACGACATTTTAGCGAAAGTCACAAAGTTTCGTAATTCTAGCACACATCGGCAGTTATACGGCGTCAAAGTTGGTGCAGAAACTTTAAGGCCCCCTGGTTTAAGTAGGGTTAAGAATGTGAATGTCCACTACTTCAGAGCCACACATACTTGCTATGTACAACACCCTTCCCCAGCCCCCTGCTTCATGCTATGAGTGATACCTGGATGAACTTCACTTTGTGGTTTTCTTCCTCTCCACATGTCCTGATTGAATTCCCTCCTTTACCTTCATAAGCTGGAGAGCAGCTGATGCTTGTGATATCACAGTCCCGGAGGCAGGACCATAATTTTGGGTTTTGATATCAGACAGACCTGATTTATATATAACAGTAAAGTGGATTATGCTGCAAGGCAGTTTCATCCAGAAATTTCCTGATATAACTTCAACCCCCTGGGATTTAGGAAGATTCCTTGCAGCTATGTACTTGGGTCTTACTTCCATAACAACATGGCGGCAGCTTCCTTGTAATCTTGGTGATGAAGTGCTGCTGCAAGTGCCTGTAGGCTTATAACTTCCTTATCACATGAAACCATACCAAACAGTTTGTAATGTGAACTTTTTGGTTGAGGGGGCTTCTTCCTTGGGCTTTGAAGACACCACAAATTCAGATGCGTCTCTTTGATCAGCGTCGCTTGCTTTTTCAATAAGTGTTATCAGAGCTCTCTCCCTCTCTAGTGGTTTCCTGGTGCAGCACACTATGAAGGGTTATTTATTGAAATTCTGTCTGCTTGGTTTATCACATGGCAGTGAAATATGGCCCTGTTGTACCAAGATGCCCAAGGGAATTGTATGGTGTTAGAGACCATTAAACACAGTGGGAACTTGGAACAACATTCTGTGCAAGAAAATTGAACTTTGAGAAAGGTGTTCGTAACTTAGTGAAGTTTATACAAACTGTAGTAACTGTTGATAAAGCCATATTCAGTTTTCTTGACGTTACATGTACCGTATATTCTCGATTTAAGTACGCACCCCAATTCATAATCATATGATACCAAACCATACCAAAGGGACATGATCCCAAATAACATTAAAGCCATTGCTCTTAAAAGATTTCATTTTCATTTTGAGATCATTGACTAAAATACTATGATTATTCTGACGAATATTCTTGAACTTCAACTTTGAGAAGAGCAACATGTGATTTTTGAGGTGAATGACATTTGCTGACATGAATATTCATGAGGTTGGTTTGATTGGCAGGTCTCCTGTCCTCAACAGGGCACAACAACATCTCTCAATTATCCCCAGTTGTCCTGACTAAGCAAACATGGCAGGGATAGTTCAGACTCATGTTTCTCCTGGTGGCTGTCATCATGGAATGCCTCATGAAGTGGCTGGTATTGCAGATATCTCTGCTGAGGACTGTGATGAAATATTATAATTCTAACCATTGTATGGACAAAACTGACAGATATTATGATGCAGACCTGCATCTTCAACCTAGTTTTAGTGTTATGATTCTGTAATATCAATGAGTCTTTATGATAAATGTATTGGGCATGGGAAAATTCAAGCTGCAGAGTTGAAATGAAATATGAATATTTCAGAATGTTTGTTACATTAACTTATGACTTTCACAATATTGTCACAGGTGACACACTCACAAAAACAACCGTTATGGCAAATGTTATGGCAAGGACTCACAGTGTTTAACGTTCCTAGTGCAATTGACATGGTTTATGTGGGGAGTTTAAGTTTGTCTATATTTCCCTTGATGCATGTTGACAGCAGCAGGAGCAGTTCCATCCTCAGACAAATTTGTTCATATGGTTCCTTTCAAACATGGCACCATAGCAGACTCCTCATTCCTAAATTGCTTTCAGCCTTATAGACCCAGATGGTGGCTTTTGGCTTCCATCCAACTCATCCCTCCACTTCATAAAAGGAGATCTGTTTGCTCTTGGTTATAGATTTTTTCCCGGGTCCAATCGTTATGTTGTTCAACTGTAAAGATCCCATCATTTGAAGGGAAGTCATTCAAACTACTGTTCACCCGTCCCTGTCTGTTGTCATCCGTGACGTTCTGTTTTGGTATGCATACCACCGCTTTCTAAACTTGGCTTTGTACCAGACAGAGCTAGGCCAGATTCCTGCCACACTGCGGGAAAACTCTCTGCTTTCCAGCGGAATACCTGCGTCTAAATGTGCGTATATCTGTGTTTGGTTTTTGATTCAAGGGATGTGGCCATATAGCTAAGATTTAACTAGCTGCCTTCCCATGCCCCTCTATTAAGATTCCTTCCGAATTGTACGAATTCCTAGCTGAGCCATTTGCTTGGAATTATATTCTTGTCATCAGGAAGACGGACAATTCCAAAGTGTGATCATGCGCGTACCCGTGGTAAAGAATTTTAGTGATTGAATCAACTTCAGTCACATGTTGGATGTCAGGATTGTTATAAAGCTGTTCTTGGTGGACTTGGTGATTTTGTGATCTCTCATTTTCAGCAAGTAAGTGTTAGCATGTGTTGATCATAATGTCAATTGCTGTAGTGTTCGAAATCAGCACTGACACTTTCCTTGTACATGTAGTTTGAAAATCTCCACCTGACACATCAAACTATATGTACAAACTTGATTTGTAAATCTCATCCACATATTGATGGCCATCATAGTCAGCAGGGTGTCTGATTATTAGTAGTAGACCTGCTTAACTCAATTTGCATGAACCCCTCTCTCAGTCACAACTTGAACAGTAATTGCTATGTATGTGAAGGCTGTTTCTCTCCCTAGGCATGTGCCAGTAAAGGCTTAGTTATAAAGCAAGTCAACCTTGACACTTACCGCGACTTAAAAACATAATTTGATAATGTCATGGACTAATGGCTAAAAGTGTTGATGATATTCATTCCTCTGTCTAAGCCTTTGGTGTCAGGAGTTCTGCCCTAGTTTGGTGCCAAGTGTATCTGATAGTGATCAGGCAGGACTTAAAGACAAATATTTCCCTTGGCCAGGGTGACCAGGGCACTGTGTTAAGGGTTGCCATGACAACAAAGATGGGGTGATCAGATCAAGGAGGTACAATTCATGGTATAATCATTATGCTACATGATCAGGTACAGGACAGTATTGTAATTGATATAGACCACTGTTGATTGTGGTTCAGAATCACAGGGAGTCTAATTACAATATTTTCTGCCATTCATTCATTATATACTTCTCTTTTCTTGTTTTTCTTTTTTGACCTTGATTTTTTTCACAAGTCTATTTCTTGTCACAAATGTTAGCTATATATTCCACAAGATATCATCATCTTCATAACAGGAAACCTTCATCACTATTTCCAACTTCCAGTTCAAAATATTGTCTGTGTTTAAATGATTTACAGTGAGTTATTTCTTGGATAACAGACTTTTCAAATCACTTCAGAACACTGTTTCGATCCTTTTGTACTGCCAGTTTGACCTTGTACATGTACCTTGAAGTTGAAGCTCATCACCACGTAAGTCAGAATGGGTACTGCTTATTGTATAGTCTGAAGTCTGAATACCAGGATTAAACGAGTTATGAGCAGAGACCAGTTGCGTGGTAATATTGTCCATAGAAACAGTCACAAAAGGCAAGAGAGTTAAAAACACATATCAGTGTGTCAAAGCTAACACCAACAACTTAACTGAAAAGCTAGTTTATAGAGTTCGAGACTCCTGTTTTGAAACCCAAGTTCTGTATATTTTACTTAGTCTAGAGACCTTGAGATTTTGGACAGAGGAGCAAAGATAAAATCTTTTCTGTACTTGATATCTTGGTAGACGTCTATCCTATTTTGAGAAAACGTAACTTCGTAAATAGTGTAAAATCAATTACTACTGGTAAACATGTACCGATGTCAGCTTAGTGAGTCTAGCATTGTAGCTGTACAAGGCTCATACTGGTTCTTCCCTGGAGGCAAATGTACTGTACAACTTGAATTGTTCATTCCTTTATGCTGTACATTTAGTTTAGGGAGCAGAACATGCAAGTGTCTCTGCTACCATAGAACAAAAAAGCCTTAAGTTCACCCCTGTCTAATGGAATGTTCTTCAAAGCAAAATTTGTTCCCTACCTCCTCCTATGTGGAAGGTTTTCTAATTTTATTGGACAACGGACACTTGATAAGGAGAAATAAATGTCTCCTCCTGTTGGAAATATTGACTGGGCTGTCACTACGTGTGGTCCAACATCACCACCTTTGTGAGAGAAGAAATTGGACTTACTACAGAAATTCCATATCAGGCTTCTGCCAAGTTCTGGGGAATTTGACTTTTTCATGTTCCTACCATGGTTGAGGCAACATTAACAGGGAATGTATTGGCCATTTTTTTTTAAATAACCTCCATGTTGCCATAGTGAAATACAATGTTAATCTGCATGTTGAGGGCACTGCACTATGTTCCTGACTTTTTATCACAACCCATGAAAACCCCGTCTATTAAGTTCCTCCCCAATATCTGCCAGAAAGCAGTAGTAGAAGATATCCTGACTTCCCTGATAGAGGAATAGGTCCAGCAGAATTTGTGTTCACGGTCAGTAGTAAACCTTTGGAAAAGACAAAATATGTAGAGACCATATGGTTTGTATCAACAATGCATTCCTGAACTTGTAACTGTTTTGACAAGATGAGAAGGTCTTGTATGGGTATATGTGGATGTTTGGTTAACAAGGTCTTGTAATGCAATTACTTAGCACAGTGTATGTTCTCAAGACTGAATGTTTTTCAGACAATTTTTTTATCATCATTAAAAGAGAAAAAGGCCTAGTCATGCATGAATTCAACAGTGCAAGTATATTGAAAATCAAATGGCCAAAGGGATGACTTGGAAACATAAAAATGTAACTATATAGTGTGCAGTCTTAATTTGTGGTACTGTACTGTACTGTAGCCTACTGCTATTGATAGCAAATCAAAAAAGTGGCCAAATACTAAAGCTGGACCTTCTTCAAAGTTCCATACAAGTGAAAGTCTAAGTCAAGATACAAGTTTCAGTTTACTGAAATCCAATTTGTCTTGAATTGCCAGGATGCAAAACACACTGATATCACATGCAATGCTCTTTCAGTAAGTACTTGACAGATAGCTATATTGCCCCCTTGACAGTGATTTGGCATGATGACCTTTTGTAACCTCCCCAATGTTGTCCATAAATGCCACTGGGGTCAAAGGAGACATCTGTCTTCTCACCTTTGACCCCACCGGCCCAGTTACTCACCCATCCTTGCCACAAAATTCCTTCAGAGTCATTAAAAAACATTTTTTTTTCATAGATTGTAGGGTGGGATATTTTCGAATGATTGCGGTGGTAACATACTCATCTCATATGCATCATGCAGATAATATATCATGTTTGTATACAATGTAAAATTCATAGGATACTGATATTGAGTTGGATCCTGATCAATGGATGGTTGTATTTTCTAGTTAACAGGGCTGTCTTTTTTGGTACATGATGATATTCAATCCAATTACTGTAACAGTGATGTTGTGTAGACTGATGACTCACCATGTTCTACATCGCCATAGGGAGAACCACCTGCTGGTTTTGGATCAGTTCTCAACATCCATTATAAAGTAATAGGAAACTGTCATGCCTCTGCCTCAGGTGGGCAAAACTTAATATAGTGCTGGGAGATTTATGTTAGAAAGGTGATGTCGGTTGGCTGTAGTGAAATGGTTTTTAGGGCTGCTTCTGTCCAGAAGACAAACTAGCAGAGCAGAGTGTCAATGACAAAATGTGCCACATGCTCATAATAGGCTGGGTTGGATATGGGTTCTGTGACCATTTCAGAACATTAAAGGTGTATAACAAGAATCTGACATATGAGTGGAATAGGAGGGAATAGCCCTGAAGATATATTTATTTTTTGCCCAAACCATTTTCCTCAATATCATGATCAATTAGCCTTCTTGGTAGTGTACTACTTTAAAGCTCCTTGCCTACATGATCGACATTGTATAGTCTGAAACTGCAAAAAGATAAGTACTATGATGGGAAGACCAGTGATTTTTCAAATGTGCTGAAAGAACATTAAAAATTTACTTTTGGTATGAATTTGCATAAAATGTAGGCAGTGTGATGTATACAGATTTGTAACTTTATTCAGCTCAGGCTCTTCCAGTAGTTAAGAGTCATGCTGTAAGAGGTCTAGAAATGACTTTGGCCTTGAGCTCTGTTACAAGTACCCATCATGCTGCTATAATGTCTGTGTGCCCAAGGCAGGGGAAGTTCATTTCCGTCTTGGAATTGCTCTCAAAGGGCTCATCGGATTTTTGAAGTCTATCCCATGTAGTCATTGTCCTGGCTTTCCTTGCTTCCTGTTATGTCCATCACATCCCTGGCTCTGTGGAATAGGTCTGATGTCAGTACTTAAACCAATAAATTGAACCTCTTAGTTATGAATTGATTTATGTACATACTTTCATGTAAATCATAATTTTGAGCATCATTCTCTCACCAAATGTAGTGAGGCCCCTGCAACTCCATACCCGAGAATGTAGGTTTGTCAATTTTTGCTCAGGCATGGCTAAAGGTGCAGATGGGCGAATTTGATGGTAGATCAAAAGCCTGTTTCCATTCCAACAATGTGAAAGTTCAAAATCATAACATCACTCATCAAGAAACGAGATAGACTAGAAGCTGATTTTCTGAAGGGAAGTTGGCAGGTAGAGAAAAAGTTTTTCCTAGTATTTGCATGGGATCAGCCTAGATTTATCATCAATAATATGGAAAAATGGTTTGAATGTGGGTGAAACAATTCCTTGACATGGACTGTTCTTCATATGTAGACAAACTGATTTTGTGGAGAGACAAATCTGGTTCAACCTAACACTCCTTGGAAATGGGATTGAAATGAAGGCAATCTACCTCTATAGTCTCCATACCTCAGACATGTATGTGTTATATGTGCTTTATTCACTGGTGCCACAGCAAATTGTCTGCATGGTAACTTATGGATATTGAGACACCCTGAAAAGGCAAGCTCGAAAAGGCTTTGAGTCTGCACTACCACATTGAACATTTCTCATGCACTTTTATGTAGGTTTGCCCAGCAAAGGTTACCTGTGAAACATCTGTGGCCGTATCTTTGCTACTTTGATCAAAACTAATAGCTTGCAATACATTCTGCCTGAGAAACTATTCATCTGAGAAGCAATAAAGGCGCCGGTCCAGAATTATTGTATCTCCTGGGCCCTGGAAGATACTGTCGTGATTACCAGGTGTGTCTGCCGCTGATTGTCAAGACTTGGTGCAAGAGGGATGACTATTGATCCTGCAGCAGCTACAGAAGCATTCACCCGTGTGCATAGTAATGGTCTCATTATTCTGCACGGGACCACCTCAGGGGCACGTTCTGCCTCGCCAGAAGATCAAGTCATCGGTACTGCACCTCCCTACCATTGCTCCCAGTGTGGAAACAACGTGTTGGACGTGTATGCTGCCTGAAACCTGTAGGACAACTTTGTTGTGGATATTGCTGGACTGTACGATGGGGGTTTTGAGTCAAATCTGCCTGTATGAGAAGTAAACCTTTCAGCAGCCGTGGACTTTGACTGGCAGGCCTCAATTGCATCTACCGGTACCTGTCTAGCCCTGGTCAGATGGGTGAAAGCAAGCAGCAACTGGTTGCAGCCTTTGGTCACATGGCTTGAAATGTTGGGCTAATGTCACGCTGTCTTGTACCACAGAGCTGCCAGTGGTGTACAGCAGAACCCAACAGGTGAGATAGAAAGAGTAGGACTCTCTTCAGTTTTGTCAAGGCATACATGTACAAAACTGTTCTGTGATCTTGTGAAGTACAACTGGAGCAGTACTAGTTTTCATTCACCATTGTACTCAAACTGGTGGGGCATCGATTCAAGTGCTTGGGTCTGTATTCTGTAAAGAAAGCTGTCTACTTTGTCTTGACACTGTACACTGTAGTGCAGGGAACCTCTGAACCTGTGCTTTTGTCAAACTGAGGAGGATTTTTGATAACTGGCACCACTACCAGATGTGACATTGCTTCTTTATCATTGATAGAAGATCAACATTTAGCATTCAGTATGAACATCCAGGATTCCAGTTTCACATTCTCGTCCCTCAACTCTGTCAGATGTTATCATCAGAACTGGCAGAGGAGAGAACGTTGACCCACTGATGAAGGAGAGCATTCGCTCACCGATAGACAGGGGAGCCATCAGTAGTCAGATAGGATTTGCACACAGAGGCATTGTGGCCATTGACTGATGGGTATCATTACTGGCTGTAAGTAATGATGAAGCACAGCCTCCCTGCTTGGTAATTGGAGCAGAGCTGTTGGGTGGCACAAGGTTCGTATGTAACAGTTAACGTCAATTTCAACATTCACAGAAATCACTGTAACAGGTATGTGGGTAGCTGAGAGAAACAAATTTAAGGAGAATTAAAGCTGTGTGAAATTGGAATATTTGTGTGGGGACAGAAAGACCTGTGAGAAATCAATTCTCTTTTAAAAAAAACTCACCATTATGGTACATGGTGTATAAGAGCCTCTGAGCCGTTGTTTTGATCAAGATGTAATGCCAGTGCTTTGGAAACTGATAAAAATTTCATGCCAGATATTAATCACTTTCACTAAGTCTATCAGTATTTTGGGGAAAACATCAATACTTTGGAACATTATTCAGTGGCCATGCCATTGAAATCTTGGGCCAGTATCATCATCTTTTATGTAAGTTGTTCAGAGAAAGCCTTTGCCTGAGTTTCCCCACTCTCTTGCCTCTGTTAACATGAAATGAGAACAGGCACAAAGTATGCAGCCACTGTTCCCTCTTCATCCCATGCCCTAGACTTGCCATCGAATCACTTGTCACCAGTCCACTTAAGCACTGAGTCGTTCCCTTCCCTGTCTTCCTTGGTGCTCCTCAAACAACAGCTGATGGATTGCTGCATGCATTGAATCAGAAGAGCCTTCCAAGCATAGCATACAAATTTGTTGGTTAAGTCTGTCAGCACCCCTGTGTACCTTAATGGTGATAGAAGAGGGGAAACTTGCAGCACAAGCAGAGCTAATAGGCCCTCAGGTTGTTCCTGGCTGCAGTCGTCCATTTCTCTGGTCAGCAGACTGTTCAGAAGGAAGACCGTAATGGTTGAAACTAAATCCTGATGTGATGATATAAGACACACTGGTGCTATGATATAAGACACACTGACAAAAAAATCAGAATCATGTCCAAATCTTGCATACGGTACATGTATGTAGGATATTCTTGCTGACGTAATTTGTTGTCCCCTAGCTGCACCACTGACTTAAGGCATGAAGACAGATAAGGGAATTTATCTGCACTTTGCAAAACCTATAGTCATAAATTGCAGAGATTTTAGCTAAAGACTCCTTCCTATTCCCTTTGATTATAGTCACATCGATAACAAATGTAGTCCTCTGCCTTCTAAAGGTTAAGAGGTTGCCACATTTTGATTCTAACCAAAATGGATTGGGGCTGATAGGAATAGGTCCTTTGATCTACATGCAAGATGCATGATGCTAACTGAAGCAAGAGTTTACACAGGGAATAGTTTATATGCTTGATGCACTTTTCAATTTTGAAGGTCGGCCACATAAAACTTCCCATAACAGCATATCCTGGCCAATAAACTGGGGGTTCCCAACCTCTCTTGTAAATCAGTTCGAGTGATCTCGTTCCATCTAATTTGCCATTACCGGTTTATTCTTCGGCTATGATGGTATCTTAAGTAGTGACCACAGGCAAAGTCAAAGTCAAATTATATGCTACAGGGATGAAATTTGTCTTAGTGAAGGAGAATGAAGTTGACAGAAACAGCAAAAAGCAGTACTACTATAGAAAGTACAGGGGGCAAGAAGGACTTGAGTCATTTCTGGTGGGGCAGGGTGGGAATACATTTTGTGAAATAAGGCGGTGACAAGAATCAAGTGGTAAGGTATGTGGTAAATTTGATCCACAATGGGAAGTTTCTTTGCATTTCATAATATTTTCATTACTATATACACAGTAAGGAGGAGAAAAAAGAAGTGCTCCTGATTTGTTAATTACATTTCTGAAACATTTCTGTCCACATTTTGTATGTATGCTAGAAGATGGCCATCAATGGAGGTTGAGTTTCCTTGTCCTGGGAGATGATAGAATATTACTCTCAATTAAAATATTTCACATGTTACTTTGAGTCTTTCAATGACCAATGTGAATTCCCGATTGCACACACATTGCCAATCAGCTACCAGCTTTCCATGGTGCTGATTTACCATCCAGGCTGGCAGGATGAAGGGATGATCTATGACAGTAATTCAATCTTGTCTGCATGGCTCATAGACAGTGATTCTTCACCACAATTGGAAGATAAGCAGGTAGGTAATGACAAAATTGGTCAGCTTGTTCAGCAGACACTACTGTGAGCTTGGTGTTTGGGTGGTATTCTGGATGTGTCTTTGTATGTCTTGCAGTTGATTATTGAATTCATCAGGAAGCATAACTCTTTTCCATAGTGGTATCCTGGAAAATCTAAAGGGAGACTAGTATGATTATCAATTTTGAGGTAATATGATATTATTTGCCCATGTGTAAGATGCTGGATCCTGGTACTAGTGATAGGTATCAAATGTAACCAAATCCATCAAGAACGTTATTAGGCAATTGTGCGATCATGATACATTCTGAAGTTTTACATCAAAGAGGCATTGGTAAATCATATGGACATTCTCATCATGATTATAGTGATCATTGGGCACCTGTGGTGGACAACACATCTTATCCTGTCTTGTCGATCAGCAGTTGACTCAGGTTATTTCTGGTAATGCAATTAGCACACAGAGATACAAAGTGTACACCAAGTAGCCTGTTAAAATCAAATTGCTGTAGAAACATACTGATCGATTGATGATTATACTTGTTTTTGAAATTTGAAATTGGATGTATTCTGAACCCATGTTCAACTCTTCATGCACAGCATGGTGAAAAGTATCTGAGGTATGTGTAGGCATGTGTTAGTGGGTATGCAGAGGGCGTTCAGCATGAGTGATAGAGAAATCCATTGCAAGCGTAACATGATCGGCCGCTGCCATGAATACTAATTTCCCCATAAAATGCTTCCTCCAATGTCAGATAATCCCCAGTAGGCCTCAGTGGCATTTCACAGCGGCTGGGTCAACGTTGATCATGAAAAGTAATGATGCGCACATAGCCTGGAATTCTATTACTTCCCATGACACCATGGTCTCCCTTCTGATGTATTCATTAATCTGGACTTTTATATCCCTGGTTTTATTCCACAGGCTGCTTTTAATGCAATCTTGCCTTCGGCACTTGTGGAGCAACTTCTGATCAAAGCCATAACATACTGTACCATAATACAATACCACAGAGGAATATTGCACAGTCACTGAAATGTATTTCCTGTGGCCATTGTTAAGTCTTTTTGATGGTTATATAATGTAGGAATGACCCAGAAACCCCAAACCAATGAATTAGATTAAACATAGAAGCTATGAATTATTTAGGCAAAGTCTCAACACACAGAAGTCTTTTCCTGAAGTCACAATGATCCTAATGATTCAAAGGAATAATTTTATCTTTCGGGATAGACTCAAGTGGTATTCCGAGCCATATCAAATAACACAAACTTGTGTAGAATAGATCATCGTTTAGATGAATCTAAAGTTACCATCTTGCATTGCAAGTTTCCTGGAACAGCTCCAACAAGCTATTTCCTGTTCCAATCAGTTCCTGGATTACTGTGTGAGACTTGATGAGGTGCAGTCTGTAGGTGAGAAGTAACCCCATTAACTCCTCTACCTACTTATCCTACAACTTCCCTTTACTACAAGCGACACTGATCCTCTACAAGCTATCCATGGATTACATGTTGTAAAGTAATCATTCCTGTGGCCATGCAGCTAATACCTGAGGTTAGAAATAAGCACAGAAAATTACTTTCAATTGGCACGACCAAAGTCGTTAACCTACTTACCAAACGGATCTGGGACGTTGTCAGAATGTTTTCCTAGCTTTTTTCAAACTTTTTTCAACTTGGGACAATGAAATGGGTTTCTAACATACCCTAGAAAATGCAAGACCATATATGATGGGGCATAATGTGCACTGAATATGACAGCCAGTTATACCTTAATTCAGAACAACCTTAACCCCTAGGCCTTCTGAGAATGATTTTGTGGTTGACCAGATAATGTGTGCCATTATATTTACATGGTTCAGATGTTAGGCCCAGGATATCTTTGTAAGGGCACGTTTCTGGGTCAATGTAAAAACACTAATGGCCTTAGTGCTTTGGGGGCTAATTTCAAATCTTTGCCGGTTCCCCCAAACAAAGTAATTGTATTTTGCTAACAAGTGTACTTGGCCAAAGGTCATCCACCTAGAGAATTTGGACTCAATTTTTAAACCTTATAGCACAACCCATTTGAGACCATTTGGTCATGTTCATCATACACAGGTACAGGAAGACCTTGATATAGACCTATAGAGAATTATCTTCTTTATGATAAGGCCACACCAATTTAATTTCTTGGTTCATGGATTCGCTCGCTCTTTTTTTTTGGAAAAAAAAATAAAAATTACCGCTCAGCAAATTTTCACCATTAATGAAATCATTCACTAACTTTCTGGTGTAGCAAATTGGCCCTTATGTCATAAGCTCCTTAAAATGTGGGTATTATTATTGCAATTATATTTTTTATTCATGAAGAATGGGACAAACATAAAAACTGACACTACTTTTGTAATTTTCAACGAACAGGTGCTGTTACTGTACAGTAATAGTGTTTTTGTACGTTTTTCAAGCGGAAAACTTTTTATTCTTTATGTTTGGGATTAGCCCTTACCTTTACCCCAACCATTTTATAATTTTTATTTTTATTTCGCCCTTTCGCTCCATATTTTTTATGAAAAAATCCGTGAACCAAGAAATTAAATTGGTGTGGCCTAAGGTCAGAATCAATGTAAATTTGGTGAGAATCAACAGTTGTGATGGGCCAGTTTTATTTGTGGGCAAGATGAAAATGACTGCAATAGAAAGTACCCCAATAGCCAGTCAGATTCAATGACACAGAAGGAACATTTTTACAGTAGGTTGGCTCTGGTTAATCAGTGTTCTGACATTTCCATGTCCTACATACTCAAAATTAGCAGGATATGACATTTCCTGTAGCCTGGGAAGGCAGGCTGGGAATCTGCAGGGACGCAATTAATGATGGGAGTTGGCTGCCCCAACTGTGCTGAAAATTGAATTTGCAGTACTGGCAGCACGGCTGTGGCTTATTGAGTTTTGGGCTTGATATGTCCTTGGTGCTGAAATTTGGCAGTTAGGGTAGTTTTCTTTCCAATGGAAACAACATCAGAGAAGAGTCAAAATGTACACTGCATTTATTCTTTACAATAAAACATGTCCATGAAAGATATTTGCCCTGATCATAGTGATGATAAAGCTAAGCATATTTAGTTGGAAGTTTAAAGACGTTAGAACTTAGAAGGAAAAGTGATCCTGCTACCTGTCACGCTCAGAGGAGATATATAACAGCATGCCCGACATCCCCTTGTCATTAGTGTGTGCCTGTGCCAAGATGATAAGGGAATGAAGGAAAGGCTGTCAAGGTCCATATCTAAGACATGTCCTCCACAGGATCCAAAATGGTAATACTTTATCAGTAATGAAAGCTTGTCTATAGAGGAAGAGAAGATTAAGGTGCGTGTCTTGGATAGTATAGGATTCAGTTCCAGACGAGTTTTGTATTTGGTTGACACAAGCTGTATAATCCTCAGTCTCAGTCAGACGGAATGTTTGCGATTTGACATTTTTCTACCTCAACATTGTGACAGGAAATGGGATTTCCTAGGATTTGTAGGATCCTTTGTGGTAAAGTTTCTTAAGTTGGGATCTGTTATTGAGTGATGGTTTCAAGATTCATGAAGGTTTGAGACAACAAGTGAAATAGGAGACAGTAATCTGTAACTTGTAAGCTTAAAGGACAAACTGCCACTCTTCAAAATGAAATGTGTAGCTCAGCCTACAGATTTGTTTTTGGCAAAGATTCAAAGACTGCAGTCAGTCAGATATTAATGAAAGGTTCCCTGTTTCTATTAATCATCCAATACAGATGCCCCTTGGCATGATATACCAGCTTCCAATGTATGCAGCTTTGGCAGGCATAGTACATCTTGTCACACTTAAGCCGTTTATGTCCAACTGCATGCTTTAATTAAAACTGATGAAAAAGCTCCTTCTTTGTCATTAGTCATTGAAAGATTTTGAGATATTGGACACCAGTCAGAAACAGATGGCCTGTAGTTTTTAAGTCTTATCTTTGTACACACACTTTTATGGAAGATCTATGATAGCAGGTAATACATTCTGATGTGAACATGTGAAGTGAACAAAATTGACATATTTGCAAATATTAGACAAGATCAAGTCCTAATTGTGCCAAATAGGGCTGGGTATCGGTACAGCGTACCGGTACAAAACCGGTTTTTCTTATTGGACCGGTCCAGAAAAACCGGACCTGAAAAAATTAGGTGGACCGGATGTTGGACCGATTAGAAAATTAACAGCTTATTTTATCAGGCATTCACACGTTTTGGCGCTTGTAGGTGGAAGAAAATAACAAGAGTGAAGTAGAGTAGAGTTTATAGTAATTTCTACCAAGTTTTACAGCCAATCGCACAGGTGCAGTTAGTGTTGAAGGATTTTAAAACGCCGGTGTAAGTCTAATACTCCACCAAACAGATCTATTTGTAGTGAAATGGACCATTGGTATGAGTCATACTGCATCAGGTCCAGGTTCAGGTCCGGACCTGGACCTGATCCTTTGGACCTGAACCGGACCTGGACCTGAATTTTTTGTACAGGTACCCAGCCCTAGTGCCAAATATGCATGTTGGACAAAGTCAAAAAGTATTCTTTTTTAGTGCTTTGATTATCGTAAACATGGATGACTCACCAGTTCTTCTGTATAATCAAAGATTTGGTTTGAAGGGTTTGCTGATTAAGAATATAGTGTTCAATACCACAGAAGGGTTTAGTGTTCATTTTGGAATACATGTATCTATACATACATGTGTATAATAAATGGAGAGATGACGGTGTGTCTGTATGTGTGATAGCATTACTCTAGATCCCATTAATCACAGGCATAAATTTATTCAGCACCTTGAAAGCCTTAATAAAGCACTCAAAGCTGCTTCTGCCCTGTCACGTCGGCTGTACCGTACGTCACACCTTCTTCACCTGCTGAGTCTGAGTCCAGACAGCAAGTCTGGAGACAGTTTCCCCTGAGGTCCACTGGTGCAACATTGATAAAGTTGTTTCCTGTGGGATGTTTTCTTCAGAGCTGCATAACATGTCTTAAGAAGTTAAGGGCTTGTAAAGAATCCTGTTTTAATGTTAACAGTCAAGTGAAGGATGTTATCTCCGCAAGAACATGTATGTTGTGGTGTGGAATTGATAGCATTAGCAGAGAGGTGAGACAACTTACATGTTGTTCCATTTTGAATTGCTTATTGTACAAAACCTGTCAACTGATGCATCATGACTCTGATGGAAGTACTGTAGATGCATTTGAGTTCGTGGGGATTTAATTTCGCGGTAGTGAAAAAAAGGACTATTCATGGGCCGTTATAACTTTGCTGTAGCACCATGCACTGTAGGCTCTTACTGTCATGAAAAAATGTTGTGGTTTTAAGTTTGCGGTGAATTGGCAATGCGAAAACTGTGCACATAAAACCACCGTGAAAATTTCTGCATTTACAGTATATTTTCTGGCATTTATGAATGATTAGTACTTCTTGGAAGATTGACTATTGGGTATTGATTTTTTTTTCTGTGGACATTCTTGCCTTCCCAGTATTCAACAGCACCATTGGGTCCCCAATGAATGAGGTACATATCTGAAGTGTACCAGTGACCCGGTGATTACTAGTACCTTGTGACAGTGATAGTGTATATTACAAGTTTTATTTTAACTTTGAAATCAGTGAAACACTGTTTGGACAGAAGCTGCGAATGTATAATGCAAGCAGCATCCCTGAACCTTCAAGGCACAGTCTTGAGTGTCTACTTACTGTTTTAACGGTAACAAGGCTCGTCCATGGCAGATACATGTACTTGCATTAGTCTGTAAAACCACAAAGTGGTGGGGAATGGTTTGATATCCCTGCTTTGTGAGATGCTATTACTGCTGGACAAGAGAAATACCTCTCATTTCCTCTACATTTCCCTCTGCATTGCTTTCCAATTAAGATGGCATGATACAGCAGCACCCATTTTACAGCAGAGGAGTCCCAATTTCCCCCTGGTGCCTGGCAGTCTGAGATCCACCCTGACCTCTCTGGTACCATCAGATTCTCTGCCATAGAATTGGGGCTTTACCGGTAATTGGTTCTATCAAAGATCATCAGATTCCCATCCAACAGGAGTAAGTGAAGCTACTTTTCATGGAGATTTGGGGATTCTTCAAGGCCAATCTTGTTCCTGCACATGATACATTGATTGAGATTCACAGAGTAACAGTCTCAAACTCACAAAGATGATGCAGTGACTGGTCTATATTGGACGTAGCAACAAGTATGACACCTGGGTGGAATAAAGAATCCTGCATCAATCTAGTTATGTTGAAGAGTGACATGCAATGTACTTATAGATCACTTTGATCTCTGTCCAACATCCAGACATTTCTCCTGTAAAATATTGATGTGTACAACCTAATGAGGAGAAAATAACAGGCTTACCCTTGATACCTGCAGGAATTATAATTTGCAATTACTATATGCTTAGAATGAAAACTTGCTATCAAGAACTTTATTCTTCAAAAGTTGTGCAAAATATATGGAAGGCTTCTTGGCTGGTTGTGATAGCTGAGTGCCATCAGCAGCAGTAGACTTGGTAATGATAACCTCAGGCAAAACTCAACCTCTGACCACATCCCACTTCTGAGCCATTTAAATGTGTGCCAAAGGAGTCAGTGGGAAGTTTAATGGAGAGCTATATCTGGTATAGCATTACCACATGGGAGGTATCTTTAGCTGGGGTGAGAGGATAGACAGTCTGAGAGTGAAGTTGTCTTCAAGAGGGCCAACTGAGTATTTTGTGTTCTCACAATTGTTAAAAAAACATCAACAGTCAAACCTGTACCAGTGACCACCTTTACCCAAAAGAGGTGGTCCCTTATATAATTTTCACAAGCCTTAATTAACAATCCTCTCTACAGTACCCCCTGTCCAAAGAGACCAGACTACATGGTCCCTGAGTGATCTTCTTGGATAGTTTGACTGTATATATCACACATAAGGGGTAAACCATTGCTGAATTTTTCCAGCTAATATATATAAGAGTGTAGCCAAGTACATGTAACTGTATTGCGTTAGCCTAATAGAAGCTGTGAAGGTAACCTTTCTAGCTTTAAGTCAAGATAAAGTTACTTTTACACCCTGGTATGTAATATTATTCCATTTCTGATATGTGCCTGCTGTACAGTATTTCATCAGATAAGTCACTTTAATGGGATTTTCTGGGCCTTTTACATTTAGGTGTCACATGGAGGTTGCAGTGCCAAGTGCTGCGAGATAAATATTTCCAGAAGAAAATGGGGCTTCTAGCATGAAATGGGATTGGAACTTTCCGCTGTGATATCAGATTAGCTGTAGGAAAGAGTCAAAGTTGCTTCTGAGTCAGAAGTCCTTCCACAGTTCCACTCAGGGAGATTAAGGCCGCATAGATTTTATCTTATGCTTAATGACTCTCTCTCACTGCCTTTGAGTAAAGCAAAACAGATAGTATGCTCTACATGTATTTTAGAATAATATGTTGATTGAAATTTCAATGGAAAGGACAGAAAATTATTTGAGGGTTTCCTTCATCTGATTGCTTTTTTTCACATGAAAGATACTAAATTGAGATCAGCCAATTAGTATCACAACCTTAAATATTAGTTCAAAATTTTCACCTTTCAGCACAAAAATAATTTAACATCTTAATTAAGCACCCCTAAGGTGAAAAGCACATTTCTCAACATTATTTCAGAGTCTCAAGATCTTTGTAAAATATGCACCTTAGCATAATGATCCCACCTCTGTAATACTCTACATTGTTGCATAGCCTCAAACTATCGTCTCCCTTGTGCAGATTGTGCTTTCAACTCAAAGTACAGAACTGGATTGCCAAACCCTTGTTTCAACCCAATTTTCTTGTGCCAATGACCGCCACTGTCATATTGATTTGAATAACGACAACCATGTCACTAAATATGTGTAAATGTTGACATGAGTTATATTATATGTGGCAACAGTGATTTTGATAATGTAGCAGGTGTCACGTACCATGCCTATAGGGCTGATAGACTACATCCCCACATCTAGAACACATTCCTGGGAAATTGCAGTCAGAACTGTGCCAGGAAACAGGTTAATGTGAAACAGAAGCTGGTGTTTGTGTTCTGCCCAGTGGCTGTGATGTTTTAGGCTCAGGCCTGGCTGACCCCAGGGGAAAGTGCACAGCTAAATATGCCAGGCCTGTCATATCTGCCAAAGGGCTTCATGATAGATCAGCTCCCTCAGTAGGAGACTCCCATATATAGGACCAGTCCGTCTGCAGTTTCACAGCTATGGAGATGGTGGCATACTTTTCTGGCCATTCCTGACTCTGGGCAGGGGAATAGGTTGGTTCATCATACATACAAGAAATTGTCCTTGTTTCTCTGGAATATTGGATTGTGTAGATAGCAATAGATGCAATTGTAAGAATAAGAATTTATTTATGTCACTTCTTGTTGTTTACATTTACATAATTATAATTGTACTCATTGGTCCATTGACAATGCTGTCATACAATTGGTCTTATACTTTGTGTACCTGTGTAAGGTTTCCTTTCTTTGGTTTTCTGTAGCTATGATCCACTATTTAAACATTAATATTCTTTTCTTTTGTCAACTGTGAACTCTCTTACTTCACTGTCATGCCATTGTAGATCAATCCAAATTCCAAGGGGATAATGTTAGGGAACACAACATTTATTCTGCACACTAAAGCAAAGGTTAAGAAATAGGCTATGATGTTTGAGAGAAATACTCATAAACACAAGGAGGAATGTCATGGATCTGAGAGCTGCAGTGCATAGTTACATGGGAATGGATAACCTTATCTGGAGAACAATTTTGGAGATTAACCTAAAGCAGGATTTGGGATGTTGTTATGTCTCATATTCCCAGCTTTCAGAAATATTATCTTTGATAAAATGTATCCATCATAAATAGTGAAGGTATATTTGGGAAATGAGTTACTACCTTGTGACATTGCTCCACTGTCTTGTAATTATATAACATGAAGAGGGATATTCCATTTCAGAATTTAAGGGCAAGATTTCAAAAGGAAGGGTCAAGGACAACTCTATACAAGGAAAGATGGTATATGGTGACTGACAATTTTTCTTTGACATTGATAGGGTTGAGAAGAAAGAGGGAGGAGCCTCCTTTAAGATTCTAAATAGAACAGCTTTATTGTATTGTCATATTCTTTCAAGTCTTAGGTATCCAGACCGAAGGATGTTCTTAAGCCAGTGAGTCACCCTGAAATGCTGGTCACAATACAATATAAAGATAACTGTAAATGTATGATGGAAGAAACTTTTATGATTCTTTTGCACAGAGCTCTATAACATCATAAGGTTCAACATTAAAAGTTGGGGTATCAACATGCTAGAAACCTTACTTGACATAATAGATATTTATTCAAAGGTATCCAAATTGTGACATTTGTCATGATAATGTATTTCATTTCTAACTTTGTCACCTGTAAAGTTGATGACTGTAAATTGTAAGTTAGCTGAGTCATGTTTGTGTGACAGAGAAGTATGAGGCATTACAGTCTGGGTGAGCTATCAGCTCACAACACCTGCCCACCAGCTCTAGGCACTGTGCAGGGTGGAGGCAACAACATTCATCAAAGAGTCAGTCTCCAGAGGGTGGAGCATTCTGTATTCTGTCCTTATGCTACAGACAATTAGAGAAAAGATCTATGTGTTAATGCCAAAGTTCAGCATGTTAACATATTCATGCCCATGTTAGCTTGAAGGTTACTTTCAATGTCAAGTTCACATGGTATTAAAATCAACTTGTCTACCTGTCTTCAAAAATATTGTATGAATATCAGGCCTTATCACATTGGAGTTTTGTCAGTTCAAATCCATTCGCAACTATGAAATCCCAGACAAAATTATGGCACCATGAAATTGAATTATGGTTTCTCTTGTGATTTTTATTATGTATAGTTAGGGGTACTTAATCCTTGGGCATATGTATCTAACTCTGTTGTATAAGCAACAAGCAACAGTATATGTTAGTTTGTGAATTGACACTTAAATTTATCGGTGTGTGGTGTACAGGTTTGAACTTGACCATGAAAGAATTTGTAGAAATGTTTGGAGTTAATCAAAGTTTATAAGAATAGCATTTTTATTCCTTAGGCAAAACTTACTATTTTGTTCTAAATGTCTTGTAACTTACAACACGATTAAGAACAAAACCTTTAGTAGTAGAAAACTTTTATTACCAAAAATGTTAAGTTATGAGTACAATTAACAGTGAAGTGATGGATAATGAATCGTGGCAGTAGGTCAGGTAATTGTAACTCACCATGCAATATTGCAGGACCAGATCCCTTATCGGTAACTCAGCTGTCACCTGGCATTACCTGATAACAGCCAGGTGTGTGCCGACCTGAACAATGTCTACTGTAGGACTATAGCCCTCTGGATCAATCAAATCATCAACTAGTAGATCTATAACCTAAGTGTAGTGACTTATGTATGACTGCAGTTGACTGTGATAATGCCACTTAAGATGCAGGTATGACTGAAACTCTTTGTAAAGATCATTGTTCATTCACAAACATACCATTTAAGTACTGCAATGTTATCCACACATCCGTTTACTACTTTATAACTAACACTTTATCATTGTCCAAACGCCAGTTAGTGAGGATAATTAAGTGAACAGTTGGTGTGAGAACAGGTAGTATCTAAACTTTTAAGTCAGTATGATTACTTCTTCATGTTATTTGGCTCCATGGTGGTAAGTAGTGCTAATGTAAGCATGTAACATATTTGTACAGTTGGCCTCAGCTTTGATTCATCTGTAAACTGTAAAGGTGCTTTAGTGGTTTTGGTGTTTTCCTTTGCCATGCCTTTGTTTTCCTTTGGCAGAAAAGCCTTTCAAGTAGATTCTGTAATATATAAGGCAGTGTACATTAGTAACAACATTTTACTCAGACACCTCTTGATTTATCTCATTTGTAGAACCCTCCAAAACAGCATACAAGTGATGAGGTATGTACTTGATGTGTATTTATTTGTACAAAGATGTTTCAAATTCCTTAGTAGAGCTGTTTGCAAAAGAAAGGCTTTTTACAATCTTTCTTTCATACGTTTTCTCTTTAAGCAATTTTGTGCCCACCTTGCCCCTTATACACAGGCAAGCAGAATGATTCTGTTTTGCATGTAAAGGTATTTCTTTGTGCAGCATTTCCGCTGGCATTGTTCATGGCAGGTTTAGTGGTAAACAGTCACAGGGCCGACCATAGCACTGATCTTGGCTGAGGTATGACAGGAGCTTCCCGCCTCTCTGTTGCCATAACACTGGCAGTATTTAGGGTCTGTTTGGGGTTTGATGATGTTTTAGGAACAGAACTGGTTGGGAACACACCAATCACTGATGAGAACACACCAATCACTGTAAATCCCCAGGGTCAAAACTACTGTTTTAAGGGTTGGGATACTGCCACATACTGTAAATGCAGAAATTTTCGCAGTGGTTTTGTTTGCAGTTTTCGCATTGCCAATTCACTGTGAACTTACAACTACCGCAAACAATTTTCCATGGCAGTAACAGACTACAGTTCATGGTGCTACCGCGAACTGAAAACCACAGCAAACAGTCCTTGTCCCGCAACCGCGAAATTAAATCCCCGCGAACTTAAATGCACTTACAGTACTTTTAAAACATCCAAATTGGTGGCACACATCACTGTCAACCTACAAGGTTCACTTTCCTATCAGAAATGTTAAATGGGATTCATCATCTTTATTTGAAACTTTTGAATTTCAAGTATTATGATCAAATAACAATTGTATTCATCTGCTCATCAAAATCTGACCAACAGTCCAACTATAAAATTTATCTGGTAACTTTAAAAAGTTACAGTAGGACTTGCAGGTGTAGGTTAAAAATGGCTTGTAGAATACTCATCCCAGTCTTTGATGAAGACCTGAAACCCCATTCCCCACCCTTGAGCAAACCTTGACACGTGCTCCATCATAATTGGACTGGGCTAATACAAAGACCCTTCTGTGTCAGCACACTTCACCTGGAGAGCAGTGGTCTAACACAGCAGAGAACCAGTTCACCTGCTCCTAGGTACTTAGTTATCTCATTACTGAACTTGTCAACAAAGTCTGCCACCATAGGTAATACTAGCGGGTCAGATGCGCTGTCTGTTGTCAGATTCGTTACCTAGAGAAATTTCGCTGTCTAACAAGGAGTGGATTAGAACTGGGTACTGGGCATCCTAATTGGCGTGGGATGTTGGTTGTGTTCAGGACCTGTAGCTGTGCGTAATTGTTCCCATGTGAACTTGTTAACTCTGTGATGGATCAGATGGGCTGTTTCTTGTCAAAAGTTTTACACTAAGAGGAGTTACTTAATGGCTTAAAAGTGTACTTCATCATCTGCCAGCTGAATGTGTACTGTACAAAGAGATAAGATGGGGTGGTGACTGTTATTAACTTTTACCAGTACAGAAGTAGTTTGATAAGTTGTGGTAACTGAATTTATATTGCAGTTGGTTTATAGATAATTGCCAATGTTTATTGCTCTGTACAAGTGAACACAAGAGTGTAAAATTTGTAATTATAGATTACTCATTTTGTTGTTGTTTGGATGGTGGCAAAGTTTTCATCTTGAGAAAAACCAAAATAAACATTGAGTAATATTCACATTAAGACCCTTTGAGAAGAATTCTGATCCAAAGGAGGTATCCACATTTGCACTCTCGTCTTGTACCAGAAGACCATATTACCAGTTTCTTGCGATGTGCACAGTATGATCAACACTAGGTGATTTACCACTGCTTAAGAGGAAATTAATCAAAATTAATCCATCTTGAAACAAACAGCAGGTTTTGTTGGATAATAGCTGTTCTGTGTAGACTGTCTTTGCTGTGATTATAAAGAGGTGGGGCTTTATAGTATCAGCTGTTACTGAAGATAAGGAATCGATTAATCCTGATTACTAAGTTCAACAACACTTGACAAATTATGAGTTTTGAGATATGGAAATGGAGTGTGGTGTTAAATGTTGGTTCTTAATTGCCTGCTGTGAAAAATGGATTTACTGTTTCAAATGCACAGTGTCAATGCTGAATATGGAGTATCTATACCACAAGCAATTTAATGCCCCATAAAAATAATTTAATTGTCCATAAAAGTAACAGTTGTTCAAGTACAAAAACATAAGCTGTGTCAGGCCAGGCCAGGTACAAAATGATAGATGACATTCCTAACTTTTTAAAGGAACAGTCACTTGCATAAGATTTGCTCTGCTCTCCTCATCTTCATTGCCTACATTTACTCTTGAGATAGGAGCAATCAAAACTGTTTCAGGCTGCTTGAAACCAAACATTTCTATGGTATGTTTGCCTCCTCACAAAAAGTCAGGACCCATTTGTCAAAGAATGTCAATAACCCTGCTCTGTACGACATGAAACTGGCAACTTTGGGCATACTGTATAGCTCAGCAGTGTCATATTTTTTCAGTGCGAAAAAATATTTTAAGGTTCTTTGAACCCATTATCTAATGTTTCTTTTACAAGAGGTTGGAATGTAGCCTTTGACAATGTGCCAATACTAAAAGGGGTCGTGATACATGTAGATGGTTCTTAGTTTCTTGCCAAGTCACTTTGGCAAAGGCAGCAGTCCTAATTGGTTGACATACATGGTACAAAGTGATCATGAGGCCCAGACAAGCAAACACTGACCTTTAACTGTTCACTGATGCCATAACCTCCTGTTTTCCCTGTTATTTTGTCACACATCCAACAAGACTCACTCTTGAATGATAGGACTTGGCAGAATAGCAGAGCCTGGGACTGTACTTGTGTGCCAGTTGTTCCTGTGCCCGAAGTTGCTTGTCAAACTTTGTGACAGAAAGCAGTTTCCTTACATTTTGATTATTGGGTGTATACATATAGATGGTTCCTCCTTGCAAAGTCACTTTGGCAAAGTTAGCAATACTAATTGGATACCGTACATTGTACTTATGTGAGGCCCAGACAAACATGATGCTGACCTTTATTTCACATGTCATAACCTCTTGTTTTCCCCATCACTCTTTCACACATCCAAAAAGACTCACTATTGACAACTGACACAACTGTAGTGCCCTTTACTATGATTGTATACAAGCTGTTCCTGTGCCTGGCGTGGCAAACTTGATCACAAGTGTTCAAAGTTTCTGAAGGAAGACAGTTGTCTTACGCTTAATTGCATTTTTCCTACAGTTCCCAGACAAGTGCTTGCCGACATTCCCAATGTTAGGTTACCACAGCTGAACTTAAAAACAGGGCTGCCTTATGTATCTGTATTGTCTTGTGTTCCCTACAGTCCAGACAACTGACAGCTACAGCACTAGTCACAGTGAGGCTGCCTGCCTTACATTTTTGTATTGTATCCCTACAGTTCAGATGCTGGCTAACCTTTGTCTTTATCAGGCGATGCAGTACCAGCCACATTAAACTGGCAGGTGACTACAACTGTAGTGCTTAAGTCACAGACAGCTGTCAGGTGCTCACAGCTGTAGTACTTGTCAGAGACAGCTGCCTTACACCTTTGTCCTGTTTCCCTACAGTTCCCAGACAGGTGCTGGTGGACATCAGCTGGCTGACCTTTCCCCTGTCAGGTGACCACAGTTTTGTGGGAGACAGCGGCTTCCCTCCCGGCCAGCCCAGCTACATACCGAGCCCCTCTACCAAGAAGTACGACCTGATCGGTGGTGAGGAGGGGGTGGTGGTGGTACCAGTAGGGGATCAGGACGGGAAACAATCAGGTAGGTCAAGGGGTAAAAAGTTTTTGGATGGGGACAAAGTCCTTGAATAGTTCCTTTAGACTTCTGTTGGCCAAACCTTAGTTAATTAGCTGCTGAATCCTTTTGTATATATTTGATGATGAATGGCTATATTGAGACAAAGTATGTTCTTATAATCAAAGGAAATGTGTTTTTTTACAGAAAAGCCACAAGTGAGAGAGGTTCTGAAGGACAACCCAGTTATTGTGGAGGTTCCCTATGGGGGGATCATGGAGGAAGCCACAGTAACATTGTCACCCTACATCCCTGCCACAGCCCCAGATGGCATTGGGGGTGGGCAGCCTGCCAAACTCAGGGTCTTCAGTGACATCCTAGCAACATATGGCTACATCAGGGGTGAGTACAGGTCATGTTTGTAACATTGACCTTTGCTGTTTGATTGCTGCCATGGAATCATTACAAGGCCTTTCTGCAGATTCTGTAGTTAACCTTTGGGGTTTATAATCATCTATGGGAACATGAACATGTTTCTCCTAATCCTATACTACTGAAATTAGATAATTGCAAGTTTGTGAGAGAACCACCTCATAGTCCCATATTGATATTCGCATACTGTGGTGTACATGACTTTTGTATTCAGTCAAACGTGTACTTGTGACTACTACTACTTAAGGGCCCTGACCAATGTGATCACTTTTTGATGGTACCTTTTTGATGGTACCTATCTCCCATAGACACAAGCATTACCAATCCTGTCCATAGTGACTACCTGTCCACATACATGTAGACCAGATTTTATCAGTCTAATATTGGGCAGTCTTGACTGTACATTTTTACAACCCCCCCTGTGCATACTATTAAGAAGGTTCTGTCCTCCCTCCCCAGACAACCCTGAGAAGGCCCTCCTGTACTTCATCCTGGGGATCTGCTCCGGCATCCTGCTCCTCCTGTTCGGCCTCATCTTCAAGCTGACCTGCTTCAGTGGGCAGGACCGCCAGCAGAAGGAGTCCTCGCAGGAGTTCAGCTCGCAGGAGGAGGAAAATTCCGAGGAGGTAGAACACGAACACGACCACAGAACTGACAGGAGACCCGAGGCCATCGAGGTCGTGCGATGGAACGGGCGCGATTACACGAGACACAATCACACGCTGAACCATTCGCATCCCGGGATGCATCACGAGTTGGACGAGCCGCCGGGGACTCGGAGCTTAAACCGATACTATCCGTAATGTCATGTTGACATGTGCAGTACTTAGTCTGATGTCAGAGGATCTTGCAGTCTTTATAGCAAGGGTAACAAACGTGCAGGATTATCAGTGCTAAATGCCAAACGTCAAGACCTACAAGTGTAAGATAATGAACACCCCTATTCTGGCATTGGAAGAGGCCAGAGCTCAGCAGTCTGCATGACATGCTGCCATGGACCAGTTCACACCCCTGGAGGGGTGGGTAGGGTAGATGTGGGGTATCAATGTGTTCATAGTGCAATGTAAATAAATGCCAAAATGTGTACCATATTTATTGTGAAATGCACATCAGAATCAATGTTTCTAGATATTCATGAAGATAACCTGAGCCAGTTAGCATGACCTAAATCCCAGTTCGGGATTGCCTCATGGCCTGTTAGGATTATTGCTCTGTGCCAAGCATCCAGGGAAAAACTGCTGAAGTCCCCAGGCAAATGACAAATACAGAAAATAAGAAGCAAAAGAAGACACAGAGATGTTCAATTGTGCCATATTGCACTTGTATGGCATTCTGACAGGTTGCTGTTGCAAAAGAAGAATTCTTATGGTTCCATCTGGTGAATGCAAAGGGAACTGCAGGGCCAAGAGGTGCAGATGTTAAAGACACAAACAGCCATCCAACCTTTTGATGTGTTTTGTCAAGTTGTTCCTTGTGTGTGTGTTGGTGAGCTGCTGGGACTGTACAGGAGCATCGTACATGACAACCTGGGAACAGAACCACTACCTTGCTGAGGAACAACAGAAGACTACATACATACAGAGACTGGAAAAAATAGAGTTGTATTATTCTGACTAATTGCAAAATGCAGAGTTGTGACCAAAGACATGACTAAGCTCTGTGCTGATCTCTTGACTGGGCTGTCTGTCCGTGTGATTGACAGCTACATCAGAAGACCACTTTTACCATATTTGGAAGACTTTGAATTGAAAATAAAAAGCAATCTGGGCTAAAAATTGGGTTAGATATTTGGATGTCAGTTCTACATGTACCACTAGCACAAATTATGCTTGTATATACTTACCAAGCATACAAACACCAAAATGATATCTAAAACTATAATACATTTTGATGGACACCTGTCAATCACACTTGCAGACTGTGCTAAACCTTGTAGGCAGATGCCCTACTCTGTGCCAATACATATCTGTGATGTACATGTGTTGTACCCGTGCAGTGTTTTTACATGTGTGTAGAGTATAAAGTCCATTTATCTGACCAAAATAACAAACACTACTCTATACTGGACATAATTTTGTAAAGCAAAAAAAGGTAATGATTTAGTTGTAAACAGGATAGATTCATACCATAATGTTATTGCCATCACCCCCAGTTGGCATTTGAAACAGCTTAGGGCAGAGCTGGAAATGGTACAAATGTACTTTGAATTCTCTACAAATATTTGGAATAAGTTTATACCAGAAAATATACCCAACCCAGTCGAACCAAAATATATAATGGTAAAAGAAATCATGAAGAAAAATTGAATTGATCTTCCATGAAAAGTGATATATTTTCTTGTATTTATTTGACTTAAGGGGAGTTGCCCAGTGTATGTAAATTAACCTACATACTACAGATCACCCTACTCTGTAGGGTATGTACTAATTATTGTAACATTAATATCATGTTGTATAAAACAGAAGTTCTCACATTACTTGTGAAAAGATAAAAAGGATAATTGTGGATGTTGTAAAGTGAAAAGTATTATGTATGAATGTTCATGCAAGAGTTTTTTATTCACCCAAGGAAAGCAAAGTTTTATAATGTCTGCTACCGTCTGTACTATTTGTAGATTTTCTAACATGTTAGTGGAAAGTTCTTAGTGTTAACAGTTTGGATGTTGTGATGACGTAATTCTTAGCTTCCACCAGAATTCTAGACCAAGTGGATACAGATTAAGAACATTTGAATATGGTGTAGTACTTCATATCAATAGACAATGTTAGTTATTGGCAATCTTGCTCTGTCAAGTGTAGCTTTTGATGACATGAGGAAAACGTAACAGTGTTGCAGTAATGCCTATGTCTGCTTTACATCAAATCATCAACATTTGTCCGATATGAGGTAATTTGACATCAGCTGACATGGACATCAAGTATGCACAATACTAAAATGCCTGTCTACTCCAGAGAAGGGACCATGATCATTGAAAATTTGGGGGTACCTGGTACTTTTTTTCTTCCTACCAGTATCTGTGGCCAACATTTCCAAGATGATACGTGGTGTATACAGAATTTCTCTCCCAGCAACTTTGACCACTTTGGGACAGTCCCCTCCCTGATATTTAGTATTTTTGACCTCGTACACTATCACTATCATGGAGAGGTTGGAAGCCAGACTCATACATAGTAGTCATCACCATTGGCTAAAAAACAGTACTGCTGGTATACACAGCCTTCTAGCATTGCACTACCGTCTCTACAACTGCTACAAGAATATACCTCATCCTTTCATCACTGTATATTAAAGTAGGATCCTTTTGTTGGTACAAGTTTCTTTTCTTCACACATTCACAACAATTTTAATCCTACCATTAAATGTTTTAGCAAGCTTCAGCAGGGAAAGAAGGTTTTGTTATTTCTGATCATTTCACCTCATATGACAAGTCCTGCTTCAGTTATGCCACCTAGTGCAGCTCGTCAGTACTGCATGGTACTATAGACCCAACATTGTAACAAAGACCCAACCAGGATGGTAGTCTGGCTAGCATACACCTACCTTTGGTCTAGCTCCCAACAAAACATCTTGGTGACCGTGTCTTGCTTATATTCAACTGGCTACTACGTTTCTTGTTTAGTAAAACATCCATCATTGTTTATTGCTTTATCATAGTGTAGAAATATTGGTGATATCTACCATTTTTGTTGTCATAAATGTACTGAACTATTTTCTAATAAAATTTCTACAAACATTTTGAGTGGCTGTTGTGTTGTCATTTGATATTGATAGCTACAAGAGACAACCTGATATTGCCACTGGTCTGACTCCATCTAAGTTCCGGTGAAATCAAGTCATGAACTTGTTTCTTTTTATTCAGTTTGCAAATTACCAAATGCTGACATTCACATGAAAATGTTCCCATAATACTTATGTATTTTAATACAGTTGCATCCACACCTCTTCAGTAGCTTTGCAGAAGTTTGTCTACATATCAGAACTTTGTAATGTTTGTATTCTCTGTTATTCTTGACAGAATCATATACAGGAATTGGGCTAGTACCTATGGATATACTATTGACTGTTCTACTGACAAATTTCATGATAGAGGGGATCAAGAAGATTTGGCCCAGCATCTTGTCTGCTTTGAGTATCTACAGAGCATTTAAAAACCATACTAATCCATACCTTTAATTAAAGAAAACCTGCTGCAGACGATAACCATTACACCTGTTGTTCAATTGGGTGGATGAGCTGTCTGTTAAAACTGTAAATACATACAGCCATTTTAAAACCCAGTGTAGACAAGCTGCTACAGTTGAGGAACCACTCTACGAACTATAGTTCTAGTCATCAAAAGTCATAATTACTACGAGAAGGCACCATTTTTTAATACTGACCATTAGAACACTTCCCTATCTATGACCTTGTGGCCCTACTACCGGGGTCTCCAGCTGACGTTCCTAATTCCGTGGAGGTCCTGTTTCAGTTTTCCAGTATCAGCCCAATCAGAATTCATGTAGGCATCCTCGTTGTCTTCCGCAAGTTTCTACACACCAAGACAAGCGCAAACTTAGTATGTCTGAAGCCCTAACCCAGGCCCAGACAACAATGTATGTAAAACATAGGAATACAGTTCCACAAATACAGTTCCACAAATGCTTAGGTGCACATCAGGTACAATGATGTGTCACAAAGCATTCTTTTCTGACAAAGCCCAGACCTTACAATTCTTTACTGACGTTTAGATGTATGCGCTGTGTGAGACTCAGAGGCTAATGGCCATTATATATCACACTGCTATGTACAGGAAAAAAGGTCAAACATTCCAAAGAACCTGAGCAGACTGACCTTCATCTCCTCCTGTTTCCTGTAGGCATGAAGCATCATCTGTTTCTTGTCCTCCTCAGAGAAGACTGGTTCTCTGCCTGGAGGACCCTGGCCTCTCTGTGAGGAACAAAGGAAGACTTGATTTGATCGGCTGCATCGAGAGAAAGACAGCCAGGGCTATCCAACTAGGTGGAGGCCAGTCCTTGTCCCAAAATGGCCCAACAATTGCACAATCAAAATTGCAAAGAACAGATAGATGAGCTACATTGGTATTCCAGAAATTTAGAATAGGTACTGCTACTTCATTATAGAATGTATTCTAGAACAATTATGCTACAATGACCTTTGAAATATTTGGATTCGATGAAATAACTATAAAAAATAATGCAAATATCATATCATAACTATGTTGATGAAGGTTAGACATCCAGGTAAAACATACGCCAAAAAGCAGTTACTCAAGGGTATGATTTTGGAAACGGTCAGACGTTTCAGATAACATCCATAATCTTTCGTCAGCGTCACAATAACTAGTACATTGCTAAAGATTTTCATGGGAGACAAAATGTGCTCCCTGTCTTACCTTCTGTATTTTAGCAACTATTTTTGTTTTCTCGTTCTTGCCGACGTAGTCTCGAAGGTTCTTCCCACGATGCATCTCCTTCCCAGAGAACCACAGGCTGGCCTGTTCTTCTGGGATGACTTGTAGGGAGGCCTGGAAAAATTATGTTAAACTTTACATGACTTCATGTGTCAGAAAAACTATGTTGAACTTTACATTACTTCATGTGTCAGAAAATACAGTCATATATCATAAATCCCTTAGAAATAACACAAACATCAATGTATGTTTTGCCACTCAGGGATAAACAAGTTCACTAGCCCTATTGTCCAGGGCAAGTGAAAGTGCTGTTCGGGCAAGTGCATGTCCTACCCCACTTGTCCGATCGGGCAAGCAAGATTTTTCCATTGATTTTAGTGCAATTTTGATATACTTGTTACTTTTTACAGTCATGACATCAAGCAATTGTCTACAGAGAATTCCATTGCTGGAAGTGAAAATGCATATACTAGTAACAGTGACATTTGAATTTTGGGCAAGTGAAAAATTGGTTCGGGCAAGTACATTTTTTATGTGCTTGCCCGATAGGACAAGTGGATTTTAGAAAACTTCTTCAACCCTGCCACTGCCAGTGTGTTTCTTCACATGCTAATCCAGTTGACTGAAGATTTAAGATTTTCATAAATTGCCACTTATCTTAAAGACCTTTCTGACATAGAACATCACACAGAAAATTTTTACACTATTCTGTACCTGTGTGCCTTCCAGTTCCTCTTTGTTCTCTAGCTCCATTCTGATTGGGTCATGCGGCGGGAGGCCCATGGGGTACACGATCATGGTGGCACCTCGCAGCTGGTCCAGCGCATCCTTCACCAGCTGCTGGGTCACCTGCACATTTGCCTGCACCTGTTTCTGTGGAAACAATGGCACAGGTGTAGCTATTGTAGTGACAGGCCTCATACCGTCGAACCACTATTGAAAATTTCATTAATAGAGAAACTGTTCTGCACAGTTTAACGATATAAAAGACAATATGCAATGGAACACTAAAAGTCAGTTACACTACAAATGCCTTCTGGCACTTTAAAGAACCTAGTCTATATTCTCCTACATAACTCTCAGTTCTGTTATTCTGATTCAACGTGACAAGTTCATCGTAAGTTGTAGGACAGTAAAAAATAATACGCTATTCAGGAAGACATATAAATTATAGACTATTCCAACACTGTCTGGCAAACTCTGGCAATTTGTAAGCTATTGCAAAATACATACATGTATTGTGCTATTAAAAGTACATTGTGTACACAACAGTCTATGCATCTTACTCTGGAGATGAGAGCCTTTGCCTCACCGACAGTTTTCTTCAGAACTTCTTTCATCTTATCATTTGGAGCTGGAAAGCAATAAAACAGATTTTATTTGCCATTGACAAATCATCATCTACAATATCTTCAAACTTCAATCTATACATCATCCCTGAATTACTTGAACTCAAAGATACATAAAACAGATGCATTAATACAGCATGTCTTCTAAATCTTAGGAAGAATCATTAATTTACATTCTGCAAAACGACAGTACTTAATATATGTAATGAGTAGTACCTTGTCCATTGCGCCTGCCTATCTCATCCTGGTTGAACACGGCCCCTCCACTGGGCACACACTTCTCCCCCCACTCATCCTTCAGCTTCAGCTCCTCTATCTGCTCATCTGTCAGGCCTTGCATGTTCCCTGGGAGGGTCACACCGTGGTCTGCCAGCTCCTCCATTTCTGGGGGGAAATAAATATTGTTTCAGTTTCACATTATCTCACACACACTTCTGTTTCATTCTGTTGATCAAAGGCTATTGAACAGATAGGGCTTTGCCTGTTGGAGGGGCATACAGAAAATGTTACACAATACTTCCAACACTTGAAGACAGACTACAGCTGTCATGCACAATCCTATAAACAACACCACAACTATCTTCAGCCATGACAGTATAGACTTAGCATATGACTTGTCACTGTAAAATTTCTACTTTGTCACCGAGGGATTGACAACTGTCCTACCAGATGATTGTAAGATGTGATTTTTCACCCCGTACCTGCACAAATTCTCTCTACTTTCAGTCTGCCGTTGTAGATGGCTGTTACTTCCCTAATCACATCGTCCAGCGGTGCAGCAACGGTGGTCTCATACAGGAACTGGCTCTCCTCTCCCTTCTTCACATGGAGAACCACCATGTTGGTCTGTAGGACGGGGAGAAACATTGAACATCGCTCAGTACAAAACATTCTAGAACATTACATGGTTACAGTTGTTTATTTACATCAACACACTGACAGCTAAAATCAAGAGACATCATAAGTTATAACCAGCAAAGCGCGAATCAATCATTTTTGAAACATTTCAACCAAATTATCTTCCTTGATTTTTGTCAAGAATTGACTCTTCTATTCTTAAAGCTGCCTTAGAGTTCCAGAAAGTTATGTAATTATCATAGATCCTTTGGCTTGCAAACTTATGACATCTTAATGGTTAAAAGGTTTATTTCAAGTATGAAATTATTAGCTCTCTAAAACGATTAGAGTTCGTTTGGGAACATTGGTGGTTCAAACTGTGCTGAAATAAGTTCTGGCTTGACGAATGAACCGAGGAAATTAGCATCAACATGGTGGAAAAACAAAGAAGCCAAACTTCGCCCTCCCCCAACAACATTCAATCGCCGCTAACAATGAAACAAAAGAAATTCCAAGCCCCAAAATAAATCAAGGGTTTCATTGACACTTACTGAACAGACGTACCTTATTCTCAGTACTTTATCCCCAGCAAAAAGGCAGAAATCGGCAAAAAAACGTCGCTGCGACGCACACACACACCGTCACAACAGACGGTCCTTGGATTCAACAAGATGGCCGCCGAACTTTCTCGAGGGTCAACCGTTGCCCTTAGCAACCAGGTAAAATATTTACCGAAATGAACATGAATGCGGATTTTCATACTCCACCCATCATATAATACACTACAAGACAAAAATCGTCACAATGATGCGGTAATATCCTGTTTATGACGTGAAACATTGTTATTGATATAACCTTCAACCATCGACCCCACCTCCTAGCAACGGCGTTACTACAACAAAGTACACATGGCCCCTGGACCGTGACACCTGTTCAGATTACAGCTGATCGCTGGCACCGCGATAATTCTGATTTTCTGGCGGTCGCCGAAATTTCTGCGTGCGATTAAAAGATGTTACACGTTACAACGGAGATTGGGAAGGTCGGAAGGCAAGGTGAGGTTGGAGAAAACTCTCGTCTCAAACGTTGTTGGTATTTCGTTTGGACTGTTGCAATGTAAACAAATCAATCGTGCTTTTCCATTCCTTGTTCAATGTAGAAAACAAATGGATCAAGCAATTAAACAGCTTTATCTGTTATATTCAATGGAATTTTTCGTGTTCTAACTGTCATTGTATTACAAATCTCAGCTAAAGGAAAGTTTCGAAATCAATGAAATCACAACGAGTCGTTGTAAAAGTATCATATAACAATCTTAATAATAGGTTCAATGGAATACAAGTAAACTATTGACAATATTATTAATGAAAAAAACATTGTAGTCAACTTTGCTGATGTGTGTTTTTGATTTGGAATTATAATGGCTTTTAATGCATTTTTGTGTCAACTCTGCATAATGTGAACTGTTACCTTAGTTTCATATTTCATAGCTTTGTTTTTATTGCAACAATGTAACAGCACTTTGAGAAAACTTTATCCTACCACTCAATAAAGCTGTTATCTTTACTCTACCCCCCACACAATGTTTGGAATACTGGATGAAAGAACTAAGGACAGAAAACCATCATGCTGATACTTGTGTCTTGTTTTAACCACAATGCAGTTTCTGACCCTCGGTGGTTAAAATCACACTTCTAAGTTGCTACTTAACAACCAGAAACTGCTTCCTTTCAAGCTAAGCATTTACTTTGGGTCTCGGACAGAGTGTGTTTGGAAAAGAAATCAGTCAAGAAAAATAGACTGGACTGTGAGTGCGAGTTTTGGAGACTGTAGCAAGGCTGCAACCAGAGTTTACGAAAGTTGATTCGATCAAGCATTGAAAGATGAGTTATTTTATTTCAGAGCGAGAGAAGCGACATTATGATGAGATGTGGGAGATGGGAGCAGACAAACAGGTGTACCGACCGTCAGGCCGAGTCTACATCCCCCATGGAAAGGGACATCCTGCATCCAAGAGACCGCACCCACAACATGTGGAGCCAGAATACTCTGAGTAAGCATTACCTTTGGTTTTGATCTGCTTTTCTTAGGAGCTTTTCACAAAGGAGCGAATAGGAAAATTACATTGGGAACATACTTTTTGTTCGATAGACACTTTTGCCATAACATTTGAAAAAATAGGAATTGTATAGGTGTGCAAGGGTTTCTATGATGGAACAATATTTGACATCATGTTTAGGACCAGCAAATGGTTTAACAAGACTGAAAGAGAATGAAAGAGAAGCAAAATAGAAGAGGTAGAATTGAAATAGTTCGAAGTTACATTGGTCAGATTGTTGAAGCACCTGACAAACAGGTAATAAGCTCGTTCTTTGTCTTTCACAGTTGTGGTCCAGACTGGAAGTCGCGGCTGAGATGGTTGCCACACCCGTCCCAACCTAACGCCAAACACCCTCACAGATTCCACCAGATACTCAGGACTTACCCAGGTGCTTGGCAGATTTTATGTTTGCTTTGAAAAGCATCTTACTCCATCCTAAACTTTGAAAAGCATTGACTCCATCCTAAACATGTAGTTCTATACAATTGCAATAAACTCCTGTTTCATATGATTAATTGAGACTGTCATTGTTCTTGAGCACTATTTCTTTACTTTTTCTAAATGAGTGGCTAATATTTCTGCAGGAATACACAACGCCCGTACAGGTACAGAATGGACAGCCTACCCTAACCACACCCTTCCATTTGGCTACCACACTGGGAAGCGCTGCTATATTGAAGGTTCCCATCAACGCAGTCGGCAGTCTTTCGAAGAAATCACAGATACCATGAGGCTGGGAACCAGGTTCAAGGGTATGTTCTGTCATTTAGAAATAAATCTAAAAGTGATGTTTTGTCATTTTGGTTTTCCTAAGAGTTATGAAGGTCTTCGTCCTCTTTGGTGTATGGAAAAAAATGTTGTTCTTTAAACTTTTTGTTGGTCGTTACAGTTGGGGATCCACGGGGAGGTATCCCAGCAGCCTCTCCTGGAGACAAGTCGTACCAGGTGCCAGAATACTCCCCACAGTTCCACCAGATGGGATCCACCAGGCCTGTGGTTGTCTTTGGGTAAGGGGAAATATATGTACATCCAGCTGGCAAATATCCCTGCTTGTGCACAATTCAGTGCAAGTGCATGCTCAAGTGTAAAATATGAAATTCACATGGAACGTTAATTTCTGCCATAGGTTTTGAATTTGCAAAATTGTCTTCATACTTGTTACCTAACGTTATACTTTATGACTGATACTGCCTCCAAGCAGACTGTAAATCATATCTGGCACTAAGTGCACAACTGATCAATGACAATCTTTTATATCTACAGGGGCAGTGCCAAGGTGAAGCCGGACACTTTCATCCCTCTCATCCCCCTTCCAGCAGTACCTGTGTAAGTAACTGTAGTAAAAAGTGGCCTGCCGGCCAATTTGAGCTCCTCATGAATAAACAAAGTCCAAAAACTCTTCACAATTAGACCGCTTGCAAATTTTGTCATCCTTACTAGCATACTTGTACCTGAATAAAGAGACTATTTTTACACAACCAATGCTTTATTCTCACCGACGTTGTACTTGTACCTGTATAATGTACAATGTAATTTTGTTGCTGAAGAATCTTTTATGCAGCACTGAAGTTGTTCCGTGATAGAAAATGTTAGGGACCATTCAGAATCTTTCTTGTAAGTAACAAACATCTCTACCTTAACAGCAAATCTTACAGACTGAAGGAGCGACAGAGAAGGCACACTGCAGAAGTCAAAACAGTGGAAAGCCTGGAGATGTGGCGACCTGCGACCCCACTGGAAGTTAGCCCTGTCAGCAGCTAGACGTGGTCAATCTTGCCAGGACAAATATCTAAAGATTTATCATATCATCAGCATTTCAAGGCTGTTCCAGAAAAAGGGGATAGATGGCAGCTGAGAAGTTATTGTCTCCTTCATACTCGAGTTTTCTGTGTCCCAAGTTTTCTGGAACAATCTTCAGTTTGAAATGCCACATGCTGCTACATATAATGATGCTTGTAAATAACTGCAATATCTTTGTACTTTTTTGTATGTTGCAACATGCTGCTCAGTACAACTCTTTACATTAAAGAGTTAAAAATAGTTTCTTCGGTTACGTTTCAGCATTGCATCAGTGGTATCATGCTGAGAGGATATTCCAAGATTTTTTTCAGCAAGTGTATGTATATTTGAATGACCCCAGGGTAATGTTTTAGTGGATCTAGGCAGTACAGAAACATTTTTCTGTGGGGACTGTACACTTTTACACATAGGCTCCTTGAAATTTCTAAACTCAATGTGTTTAACGGTAGTAACATACTTTATAGTCCACCAGCTATCTTCCAACTGGTTTTGTTGGGTCACAGTTTGAGCTGTTGTGCTAGTACTTTAGTAGAAGTCAGTTAAGAATAATATCAGCTTCCACCAATGGTCACAAGAATACTAAAGTAAGTGCCATGATGTAGAAAGACCTAAGTAAGACTAAGGTAAGCTAAAATCAACGAAGACTACAAAGTCCAGAGGATTTACTGTAAAAAACTTATAACCTTTATTAGAAAATGCTGCAACAGTATAAAACAAGCAACAGTATAAAACAGGCAGAGTATTTACACAGAGAGAATAAAACTTTATCATGGCATATCAAAATAAAACTATAAAATGTGCACTTGGACTTGTTAACTGTAGCTTTATAAGCATTGAATAAAACTATTGCTTGTTCCTACTTAACAGGTAAATCATGTTTTTACTCATAGAACACAAATAAAAATTTATTTTCCACAGTCTGTGTAAACATGTCTCTTTGATACGTGTTGAATAACAAGCACTCGAGTTTGAACATCATCAGTCAGACAAAGTTGTTACTGTTCATCCTGGTAAAGATCAGCATTGGCGACTTTGGCAACTGACAAACAGGTTTTCACATCACATGAGCCAGGTTTTCTGTAAAACAAATGTTGAACAAGATATTTTACCACAAAGGCTGCACTGTATCCAGGAGATGACAGGCATTGCATGCCTACCAGCATCCCTTACACTCCATACATTATAGTTGGCTATTTCAGAAACACACTCATGTCTAATAAAATTGTGATGGTACAAGTGGACACTAATTTAACGATAAAAGCAATAGTATCACTTTTCCAATGCACTGAAAAAATTTGATTTCAGTGGCTCTCGAAAACATTTAGAGCTGCCAATACATGTATTTGTTTTTGATTTGAGTGCACATACTTTATCTGTGGCAACTTTTTTTCAATGAGCAAAATAACTATATCCGGACATTTAACACATCATTTAACACTAAAGCTGACAACATAGAAATACCTCACCTGAAACAGTGTTGATCACCTCCTCAATGTACTCATCTGAGTTGTGATTGACACGGTTGCCGGGGGAGATGCCCAGTTCATAGTCTGGACCATACTCTGTAAAGTGCTGTATACAGAGAAGAGAAATGGGGCATTGTCACTGATAAGCACCAACGTAAGATTCAGTAATCAAGAACAACATTATATCCATGAATTTTCTTTTTTATTTGAACAATGATGAGCAGAAAACCTAAGTTAAGTATCAATAGATTCTCTCTAATCCCAGGAATCTTTAAATAATGTCTGCAGGTGATATGCGTTTCCTAGTAAAACGAAATGAAATCCAAAATTTTCCTGGCCAGGAGCAACCACAACTTCAAGTTCAAAAATGCACTCATGCCTACCTCATGTTCAGGTATGTCCGGAGGTAGAGACTTGCCCAGAACCTGTGCTGTTAGAGAGGTCCAGCAGCGCGCAGTGTTTCCTACATGATAACCACCTGCAAAGGGACAGAGGATTTTTCAGATCAAAATCACACAATAGAGACAAAACAATAGAAATATCATCTAATGTCCAGGAACTTGGAACAATTTTAACTACCAAGAATTCCTAAGCAAACAGGTGTGAGAATTTCTTATTGTGGCTTTTGCATCTGGCACCTTCAGGATTAATTTCCACAAGCAGAACACATCTTCAAGCAAAATTAGCATCAAGGGACATTAAAAGCATCAAACGTACATAACAACTATCATGGATATGCCAAACAGCAGATACTCAAGCAACTGGATATGATTTTGGAAACAGTCAGATGTTTCATACAACATCCGTTATCTTTCGTCAGTGACACTCCATGGATGTTCTTTTGCTAACTGTAAACAATCACAATTCCACAAATTCTGCAGGTACATACCACCACCCAGTAGAAGAGTTGGGAGTTTCCAGTCCAGCACCAGTTCCAGGCACCTCCCCAATCCCTGGGGGGTCAGGTTGAAACACCCCATGGGGTCCCCACTCATCCCGTCCGCCCCCAGCTGCAACACCACAGCCTCTGGTCTGTAGCTGCTCTCAGTCTGGCTCACAACTCTGCAACATAAGGGAGAAATCACCTTCATCTCAAACATATCGTTGGCAAGGCAGTATGCAAAGGACTTAACAGTATCCAACATGCTGCTCTGTTGGATACTGATAGATCTGCTTGAAGATTCAAATTACATCATTATTTCTCAAACATGAAAAGCTGATATTTATGTGCTGATATCTGTAACATGTTTTACCTACTTGTTAAACACACTGAAGTACTGAGAGTCCTGAATCCCATCTCTGAGTGGCACGTTGACTGTGTAGTATCTGCCCCTCCCCATCCCTGTATCTTGGATATCTCCTGTACCTGTGGAAACATAACAGTGGCATGTAACATCATGTATTTATTTGAGGAACATAATCATTTTGCAAAGGATAGTAGACACTTATTTTTGTTCAACATAGTGTATTAATTATTATCATTACATACCTGAATTTTTTTAAAGAAAATTTGATTCTTGAGAAGAATTGTAATGCAATTCTTCAGAAAATCATATACAAGTTACAACACAAAGACATCTTAACTTACTTTACTTTTACAGACATCACCTTATACGAATCATGATGCATATTTAGGCCTATTAAGAAGCATTCACAAGACAACATAATGCATTATTTTCAATAAGTTGCCTAAGTCAAATAATGGCTTACCTGGGAAGAATCCAGTGTCAAATTTGTGCAGAGAGAGAGTCATGACTCGAGATGTACAACAGAAAGCATCTTCTACACCTGAAAGTAAAAGTAAAAAACAGGAGTTAATTTTACCACAAGAACTTTTAGCTGGCATCTAATCAAAACAATGATGTCAGGAACTGTTGACAGACATCTTGTTTAACGACAGTGAAAAAGGGACATTATCAGACATATTTAGTTGGAAAAGAAAAAAAAAAAAACTATAACACATGTTTGCTTAGCTATATAACTTCCTTGATTAAAGCTAGGGAGGTTGACTCACCATCCCCATGATGTAGGTCCAGGTCTATGTACAGCACTTTACTGAACCTTTCCCTGAGTCTCAGGATAGCCAGTACAGGATCATTCACATAGCAGAAACCTGATGCCTCATCTCTGCAGGAACAAATTTTCACATGAAAAATCATGAATGTCTCTCAGTTATGCATAATTGACAAGCAACAGAAACAGTAGTGATGTATGGAATCCACAGATTGATTCTAAACCTACTTTTTAGCATGGTGCCAGCCGCCGTGCCAGTTGATGGCAACCTGACACTCTCCATCTATCAAACATTGGGCCGCGGTCAGGGTTGCCCCGGCAACCATGGCAGCATACTCATACACCCCAGGGAGGATGGGACAGTCGTAGCCTGAAAAAAAGTCACACTGAATGACTGATTCAGTCTTATTGTACAGCAAAGCTTACAGTTATAGCACTATAGCATTATAGTGTTGGAAAGTGATAAACAAATTGATAACTTACAAAGTCCAAACTCCTCTGACACATCAATGTCTTTCTCCTCATCCTCCTCTGCACTGGCCTTCCTCAGGTGGTGGATGTAGTCTGTAGAGTGGAATGATGTCAGCTCTGCAACAGTGGCCGGCCGGGGTTCTACAAGTCTGTGACAGCAACAAAAATTTTGCCCTAACTGAAATTTGACAACACACCTCTTCTGTTCAATTTGGTCTGGTGAAGGCACCTTCTATTCTACTGGCATATACTTCTCCAGAATTGCACTCATGCCAAAACCATGTGGCACCATCAACCTTAACATCCTCCAAAAAGCATGCATATATTGCTTAGTATACTTGTCTTCTTCTTCTTCCTCTTGTTGAGTGCCCTCAATCTTGACGTAGATTATCATGGCACTTTTGGGTGAGCGCTGATGCCGGTGCGGACTGACACTGAGGGTAATCCTGTGCACTACATTAAACCAAAATCGTAGTCCATGTACCGTTCCAAGTCGAGATCCTTGGGATCCACCAGTTACTGTCATACAGAATCAGTGTGAGCAGGAGGCACGTGACACGAAAGTGTCAAGTGTAGGTGCCTCTGCTACGCTGTTTGGCAGACTGTTCCATTCCTTGATGGCTCGTGGAAGGAATGCCCCCTCTCTGTATTTTGTTCTAGTATTCACTATTCACTATTCAGGGCGAAACTGCTGGGAGTGAGAGCGTCGGAGACGTGTAGGTAGTGGGGCGAGTTTGTTTCTAATGACAGGGCACTGCATAAGGCCATGGTAGATCTTGTACAGAGCTCCCACCCTTGCTGTCTTCCTACGCTGTTCTAGGGAGGGCCAACCAAGTGTCGATATCATGTGGCTTACACTGGATGTGTTGTGATACCGTCCTAGCACGAACCTGGCTGCCCTCCTCTGGACTGCTTCGAGCTTGTCTATGTTCTTCTTGGTGTACGGCCCCCACACAGTGGAGGCATACTCAAGCAATGGCCGCACTAGAGCTTTGTATGCTCTCACTTTGATGGATGTAGAACTAATCTTCAAGTTTCGTCTTAAGAATCCTAGTGTCCTACTCGCTTTATTAACAATGTTGTCCACATGTGTATCCCAGCTCATGTTACTACTCATTGTTACTCCTAGGTACTTGACGGTGGTGACATTATCCAGTTTATGGCCATGTAAACAATAGGAAAACTCAAGTGGGTTCCTGTTCCTTGTGACAGACATACATACACATTTTTCGGGATGAAACTGCATATCCCATTGGTGTTCCCAAACTGACAGTTGGTCCAGATCCTGCTGGAGCTGGGTTTGCTGGGCCCTGTTTAGTACCACATTATATGCTGCTGTGCAAGACGGGCAAGACCAACCAGCTTGTCTGGTAGGTCGTTTATGTAGGCTAGAAATAAGCTGGGTCCTAGCACCGAGCCCTGTGGCATGCCCGACCTGACGGAGTGACCCTAACAAAGGAGGAGCAATGGCCATCTACTACTACTGCCTGGCAGCGGTCCCGCAGAAAACTGCCAATCCAGGCTAGTGTATTACCCTGAATACCATAGCATTTGAGTTTATGGAGCAGAAGGCTGTGGTTCACTTTGTCAAAAGCCTTCGCAAAATCCATGACCAGGATGTCTGTCTGTTTGCCTTTCTCTGTGTTGTCTGAGAGTTCTTCCACTTCCTTGTAACAGTGTGGTTCAAGCACCACCAACCTAAACATCTTCCAAAATGTATATTTGCATAACTTAGTACTAAGTTAGTATACTGACACTAGTGACAGGTATGTTTACAGAAGGTCACGCAGGCCAGTATATAATTATAACAGTGGATATCATACCTAAGTTCCTTTGTCAACCCATAGGCTTCTATCAGTCCATGAACTGCACTTGCCTGAAAATATAGGGAAAAACAGTCTTTTATTGTTTTGTTTTTGTTTTTGAGGCTACCAACTTCAATTTGCTGAAGACTGTTGTAGCCTATATAGGAAAGTCGTGTAAAGTGCCTTTCCCAAGGGCACAAGATCGGTGACACGGCGGGGTTCGAACTCAGAACCTTCTGGGCCTGAGTCAAACGTGCTGCCGATTGCGCCACGCGGTCCCACGCAGTCAGTGTTTATTGTAAATTTACAATATAATATTAAACATTAACGTTACTGTGACTTGCATAATCATATACAGAAGGAACTACAGAATTTGCCATACTGTTAGGAAGCCAAAATGAACAATAAACTAAACAAATACATTCATAAAGCACTTTGAACTATACAGTTATTCAAAGAATGGTGCTGTAATATAGTCTTCACACTTTGTTGTGTGCTGAGAACCATCTGGTGTGGGGAGGGGGGCAAAGTAATATATTCAAGTTGATGTTGGCACTTGGCAACATATATATTATATGTCATGGCGATTTTAATCACACATATATTAACAGTACAAAGATTACTGAATAGTTTTGTAACAAAGATTAAACGGGAGAATGTTGTTAATATGAACAGATGTTTGCTCAGTGAAGGTCTACTGTTTTTGGTGACCAAAATCCAAACAAAGGACACACAAAGTAACTCACCCTTCCTGGTACTTTGGCGAGATTATTGCACAAATCTACATACATCTGACTATGTACAAACACAACCTTATCATTTCTACAAACAACGTCGCTACGTGGTGCTAAAACGTCCCGATTTGGAGTAAGATTCCGATGACAACCCATTCCATCGTTTTCTTTGTCACTGCCGTCCGCCATCTTGTAATAAATTTAAATTTCGCGCCATCATGAAATCCCGCCTGCTGCGAGAGTCTGAATTTCAAACAGTCATATCATCGGTATGGACCAAAATTCATCCATATATGACACATATTCAAATACCCATTATATACAGAAATATTTGAACCTGATTATATGGTTCAACTGTGGGAAAAGACGAAGAATTTTTAATTTAAAATGTTAGTCACGTGACTTTGATCCCCGTTATTTTGCGAGATTTGAACCCCGGAGCCAAACGGTGCGCATTTGGCGGGGAATCTAGGTTAAATCGGTAGTGTCTGTGTTAGCTGCTTCTGTTCCTTCTTGTTTCTTCCTCAATATTTTCCCGTGGGATTGGACATTTGCTCTGGTAAGTAGCGTATGGTTTCTTCTGCATATCTGTCTTGCCTAAAAGTGATTGTGCAATCCACTTATTGCCCAATTTCGGCGTTCCCACACGAGGGAAGGCCGTGCGAAGGTTTTCTCACACCACGACACGACAGTGGTTTTCCTAAGGATTTTCCTTCCAGATGTTTTCACGTCTTATAGCAAGACTAGCGAGAAACCCAAGTAGAATCAAATTTTGTACTTATCCCGGAAATTCAGGTCAGTTCTAAGATTTTCTTGATGATTTTCACTAGGCGATCATGTGGAGAAGATTTGGTGCACCACGATTTCATGATAACGTTACCAGACGGTTCCCAAATTTTCCTGTGGACAGCGATTTCTGCTGGGAACTTTATAGATTCCATAGTCAGGTCGATAAAAGTCATTTTGTCCTACCTACTGTACTTAGTCATGCTAACTCATAGGCGCGTAAACAAATTTATTAGTAATTTGCCCACGGCGGTTCTTCATTTTGGCGCTTTCTCCTGCATGCTAGATGCGGTTGCAGTGTGCAGTGTGTTATGTTGTCACTTGTATATCGTGGGGAGGGGGGCGTAGTTAGCACGCGACAGACTGTTTGTTGTCCCTTTCTGTGTCTTTTGGATGTTTTCAACTCCACTGCATGTATGCATGTGTCTGCCTTTGTGTTTTTTTAGGTTAGATTTACAGCTTATCCAACCTTTGGAGCCTTCCCAGACACGTGGTTCCCCCAAGGCATATATTTCTGGGACACAGCCAGGAAGACTTGAAAATGTTGAAGAGTTAACATAATTTTAGAAAATGTTGAAGATTTTTAAGCCAAAAGAATGACATTCCAGAAAAATATTAAGTCACCTTTTTCCTGAGTTTTAAGTTATGAACAGCATGTTGTTACTGGCAGCATACATACCGATAGTAACTTACTGTGGTAGACAACAATGGTAAGCATGTGCACCAGGCGTGCTATGGGTTAATGATTCAACACAGGATGTGACGTTAGGGGTCACACCATTGTAGCCATTTGTAGGGTTTCCCTGCCAATGATTGTAGCGGACTTTGCTCTCTACCACGTTGTAGAAAAAAAAGCAGAGGATTCTTAGTCCCTTGGGCCTGTATTCAGTTCACCTGTTCCAGGCTTGATATCAGTATCAAGCACAGGCACTGACAGTTAGTTTGACAGGTGTTGTCAAACAGAGTACGTGGCAGCATTGTACTGTAATTTGTCTAGAGGCAGGTGGGAAGTAACCAGATGGCCACTTCACAACGCAAACGTACAACGTCATGGTGTGATTACACAGACCTGAAGCCAGGTATTGTGTTCTTATCAAGATGTTGACTTCTTTCATGGTTACAAGTTTTTGTTGTATATCATGTGGATGTGTCTGTAGACTCTGTACTGTATAGCTGTTGGTATAACCAAGGACATTACATCAGTACGTCCTTGGTATAACCATGCTTTGGCATAGCCCACCTGATCAGCTTTGCAGGCCGCATGGTGGCAGCTAGTTACATCACGTAACTTGTAAGTTATAGCCATGACAGTGAAATGTTCTTTAATTAAGGGTTAATGACCCGCCCCGAGGTGTATATGGTGTCATAACGCCTGGTCCTTTGCTATAACCACCGAATAAAACCACCGATGTGAGCGAAGCGAACGAGGTGGTTTTATGAGGTGGTTATAGCAAAGGACCAGGCGTTATGACACCATGTACACCAAGGAACAGGCGGGTCATTAACGTTATTATCATATAGCCTACCCAAACTTGCAAACTCCTGTATGACTCTAGATCTCTTGGTACTATACGTGTGAATTCCTTTGTTAAATTTCTGAAAATTCATATTTGTTCTTTGGTACATGCATATGTAAGGAGATTACACATTGCATTTTGAAACCAAAACTTTCCACAGAAAATATTCGAAACATTGCAGGCTTTTTAGAACAACAAAACTCATTATCAATGTTAGAAGGAGCCATTCCCCCTTGCAGTCTGTGCTTATTCCCTCTGCTCTGGCATATGTTTTGCTCCTTTTTATTGGTCAATGCCTGCATATACCTTACTTTCTTGTGTGTAAGGCTACTTTTGATTGGTCAAAATGAATCGACACCGGCAGCGGTGTCGATTTGCATTGACACTGGTGCCGGTGTCGATGCAAATCGACACCGCTGCCGGTGTCGATTCATTCTGACCAATCAGAGGAGCGATACACACCTGCCTGGCCTGAATCTTTGTGTTACGGCGTCATAACCAACGTGGAACGGGGACTTCTGATTAGTCCGCGGGGCCTGGCTATATGATAATAAAAGTTATGATAAATGAGTCAGCTGCACTGATGATATACTACAGATTGTCCCTTTTTAATAGTTTGTTGAGGACCTCATTTGTAAGGGTTTTGACCATCATAGGATATAGAAAATGGTGCTGAGGTCGTTGAGCACCAAAGTTCACTGTATAATTTGCAGGTCCACGTTTCTGTTCAGACGCCAAGTTCATTTTCTTCATCTATGGGAAAATTTGCATTGATACACTTACAATGTGTATTGATAGTATTTTGATACACTTGCAAAGTTGCAATGTGTATTGATACACTTGCAATGGATAATTGTCCTTTTGCTTTCACAGCTATTGATGGTTCACTCTCACTTGTCCTTTGTCAACATAATTATGTAACCTTTTGGGTATGAAAGGGCAGGTGGTTGGTAGGTGTGTCAGATTTACATAAGATAGAAAGTGGTAATTAACATTTCAAACCAATGCAGGTTTGTTATATCTGTACAAGTCTATAACAGGAAGACATGACAGTTTTATGTATTCTACGCAAATAACAGTAACGCACTGAAATGTTTTGTTGTAGAAGATGATCTCTTGTAGATGCCCCAGTAGTGAAAGTAGTATAAACAATGATTTACACAACTGTTGTCATTCTTCAACCTAAGTCTAAGCAGAGGCAATCAGAAAGCAGGTACCAATCAGAAGGTAATAATGATCACACACACCCACACACCCATTGTCAATGAAGGGTTGGATGTGAAGTATCTGATGGATTACTGGTCCTCTGGCCACCCGCGTCGCCAACGTATGACCCAAGGTTTTTGTACTATGAATGATGATAATATTTCTGTTCTACTATGATTGTTATGCTGAGAAAATTTGCCATATAATATACACTGATATTCTCTGTTCCTCCCAGTTCCCACCCTGGCTTCCTCTACGATGAGTTCCAACATGAGGTACATCCTGGTGTCCGGAGGTGTGATCAGCGGGATCGGGAAGGGTGTCATCGCCAGCAGTATCGGCACCATCCTCAAGTCCTGCGGGTTAAAGGTCACCTCCATCAAGATCGATCCTTACCTCAACATTGATGCTGGGACATTCTCTCCGTATGAACATGGTGAGTGTAATAGTTAACCTCTTTGGGGTGAATGAGTATGTGGAGAAGGATAACCTCAAGCCAACCGTTCACACTTCCGCCACATCTAGACGCTGGAGCCGCTGTTCCCCGTTTAGGAACTTGATTCAAACCAACACAACAATGATGGGTGAATGATTACTTGGCCGTTTCTCTACTTGGCAATACATGTGTAATGAATGTATAGGTCACTGAATTTTTTTTTGACAGCAAGTTGTGATGTGCTGGAATGCTGGTAGTAAGTGCATCTTTTTGTGCACATTGGGTGAACAGTTATGATTTTGTTTACAAAAGAGTGATTGGATAGGTCTAAGACTACTACAGAAAAATACTGATTTTGACTTTCTGTTGCCACGCTATGTGAAACACTGAATACAATAGCTCTCACTTATTTATAACTTACTAGTATGCAGCATGTGTATACTCAAGCGACTTCAAAGGTCATATTGATCAAACCTGTGCATTTGTATTTGCTCATGTTATATAACTACTAGACCAACACTTATTTTATCTCTTACTTTGCTTTCAAAGGTCAACATATCTTATTGACAGGGCCCTGTATACCACATTCAGAATGTCTTTTTAAAATTCTTTAAAAACTGTGCTATTTTGTTTACTGTCTAGGCTAGGAATGGTAAGCGTCCATGAGTTAACAAAGATCTCAATTGGGAAATTGAGAAATTTGCAGAGACATATAGTTACTTTGTAGCTATACCAAAGTCAATCATTTTTGCTTAAGATATGATATCACCTGAGAATAATGAAATGTTCTAAAAATAAATTCCTCTAAAAAGACTCTTTCCTTAATTACACCAGGGGAGGTATTTGTGCTTGATGATGGAGGAGAGGTGGATCTGGACCTGGGGAACTACGAGCGCTTCCTGGACGTGAAACTGACCCGAGACAACAACATCACCACAGGCAAGATCTACCAGTCTGTCATCAGCAAGGAGAGGAAGGGAGACTACCTGGGCAAGACTGTGCAAGGTCAGCAGGACTAGGAGAATTTCACTGACGGAAGATTGTGCATGCTATCTGAAACGACTGACTGTTTCCAAAATTATATCCAGTTGTTTTACTAACTTTTAGTAACTGCTTTTTGGCATAGGAGGAGAATTTACCTTTGGATTTTTTTTGGTTTTCTTCCTGCTTACTGTTACTACTACACGTATTAGTGTTTTTTTATTTAAATAAAAAAAAATGACTGTTTTGTGTCAGTGTCTACAAGGCAAGACTTAACAATTAGTAGCTTTGCAGTTGGAAAGCTGTGCTTTTTACAAAAAGATCAATTTTTTTTGAGTGGCTGGATCTTTTTTGTAGGAAATATCGTGAAAAATAACCTATTCCAAGGGCTATTCTTCTTGTCTGTACAGATTCCCATTGTCATGCATGTGCAAGTCATTGTCCTTGGGTTAGTAGTTAGTATCTGACATTTAGAATGAAAGATGCAACAGGAGATGAATACTAGAAAGGCCGACATTTGCTTGAGAGCAAATACAGCATATTTCAGCCATCTCCCTCATGCAACAATAGGCCTTGAGGTCGTTGATCCCTTTAGCCATTGGAAAATGACCCCAAAATTCCCAAATATATCATTTTAAAGTGTTCCATGCCAAAAATTATACTTGGGTCATTTGGATAAATATCTAGAGCACCCCTTTACCAAATTTCGGGTCCTTTGGTTGTAAAACGAGGGAACAGGAGCCAAAAATGTCAAATTTTTGTCTAAAAATGGCCATGACTTACTTTGACTTAATCCTCTTTGCCCCTTCTGGAGCACAGGGCCTCGGTGAGATGCCTCCACCTTCCTCGGTCTTTGGCGGTTGTCTTAGCCTCATGCCACGAGGTCTTTGCATGTTGTAGGTCCTTCATGACTCCTCGCCTCCACGACAGCCTAGGTCTACCTCTTCGTCTTTTGCCTTGGGGGTTCCATTCTAGGACTGCCCTCGTAATGGATGGTGGGGGTTTTCTTAGTGTGTGTCCAATCCACCTCCATTTCCTGCGCCTTATGGTGACCTCCACAGGTTCCTGGCCAGTTTTCTCCAGGAGGTCATGGTTGCTGATCTTATTTGGCCACCAAATGCCAAGGATGTAGCGGAGTCTTACATTGATGAAGGTTTGGAGTTTCTTAATGTTGGCTTGTGTTAGGCCCCAGGTTTCACAGCCATATAGTAGGATGGACTTGACATTGGATTCAAAGATACGTAGCTTTGTTCTGAGGGAGATGTTCCTGGCCCTCCAAACTGGTCTTAGTTGGACAAAGGCAGCCTTTCCCTTCCCTATGCGGGCTTCAATGTCCTTGGTCGCACCTCCGTCACTGCTGATGACACTGCCAAGGTATGTGAAATCCTTCACTGTCTCCAGCTCTATTCCTCTGCAGCACACAGGTTTGGCGTTCCCCACCGTTTTCACCCTCATCTCTTTAGTTTTTCCTGCGTTGATGATTAGTCCCACTTGGCCTGACTTGTGTTCTAACCTCTGGGTCTTCTCTCTCATCTGGCTGATGGTATGGCACAGAAGAGCAAGGTCGTCCGCGAAGTCTAAGTCATCTAACATGTCCGTCAATGTCCACTGAATTCCTGTCCTGGCATCTTTGGTAGTTTCCCTCATCACCCAGTCCAGTGCAGTTATAAATAGCAGCGGGCTCAAGAGGCACCCCTGTCGCACTCCGGTGGTCATGTTGAAGGGCTCTGTCAGATCTCCTTCGTGGGATACTTGTGCTTGGAAGTTGTTGTAGAAGACTTTGATCATGTTGATGATCTTTGGGGGGATTCCATAGTGGGCAAGGATGTTCCATAGTGATGTCCTGTCGAGTGAATCAAACGCTTTTTCATAGTCCACAAAAACAGCATACAGTTGTGAATTGAATTCTGTTGATTGCTCCACTATGACTCTTAGGGTTGCGATCTGATCGCTACAAGATCTATTTGCTCGGAAGCCTGCTTGATTATCTCTTAGTTTGGTCTCCATTGCGTTTGCTGTTCTATTGAGGATGATCCTGCAGAGTAGCTTGCTGGCAACTGAGAGAAGCATGATGCCACGCCAGTTTTTACATTGTGTCAAGTCACCTTTCTTTGGCAGCTTTATAATAGTACCTCTCTTCCAGTCTGTGGGTGTCCTCTCTTCTAGCCAGATTCTGCTGAGTAGTGGATGCAGAGCTTCAACAGAAAGGTTACCTGCCTCTTTCCAGGCCTCTGGAGGAATTCCATCGGGTCCTGCGGCTTTCCCGTTCTTGAGTGAAGAGATGGCCTTGCGGATCTCTATCTTGCTTGGTGGGCCAGTGCGAATATCGAGCAATTCTATTGGGGGCTCAATTTCCGGGGGATTCGGTGGAGGTGTGCGATTGAGAATTTCTTTAAAGTGGTCTCTCCAGCGTTCCATTTGTTGCTCCTTTGTTGCAAGCAGTTCACCATTCTTGTCTTGTACTGGCTTGTTTATTTGTCTTCTTTTCCCACTCAGTGTTTTGGTGATTCTATAGAGGGTTTTCATATCCTGCTTTGACGCGGCCTCTTCTGCCTCGGCAGCCTTGTCTGAGATCCACTTCCTTTTATCTCTCCTGCAACTTTTCTTTACTTTCCTGTCAGCTGAGTTGTACTGCTTCATGGCATTGGCCTTCTGGTTCCTGGTTCTGCAGTTCTCGATGCCATAAGTGGCCATAAAATTGCAATATTAAGCATTATGTTGTACTGTATGGAAAAACTGTTATTGAATTCATGCGCAAAAAATTGAAGGGCACTTTTATACCAAATTTCAGGTCATTTGGTTGTAAAACGAGGGTACAGGAGGCAAAAATGTGCTTTTTTTGTCAAAAAATGGCCAAAAATCGCAAAATTAAGCATTTTGTTGTACCGTATACCAAAACTGTTATTAAATCTGGGTGGGCATATGATCAGGGCACCTCTGTACCAAATTTCATGTCATTCGGCTGTAATACCAGGGTACAGGAGCCCAAAATATACATAAAAATTGACAAAAACCTCAATAAAATCATTTCAAAGGCAGATATGAAAAAAATGAAAAAAACACCTGAGGGTATTGGCTTACTCTGCCTTTGTGCCAAATTTCAAGTCAATCGGTTAAAAAACGGCGGAGTTGATTCGATTTGAAGATTTGGCAGGAGAAAGAAAGAAAGAAGAAAGAAAGAAACATTACGAATACAATATATTTCACCATACCTATGGTATGGCTGAAATATAATTAGCCCTTGTATGTCCACTGTAGTTGTTCCCCACATCACTGATGCCATCCAGGAGTGGGTCCAGCGGGTTGCTAAGATACCCGTGGACGGGAAGGATGAAGAACCACAAGTCTGTGTGATTGAGGTGAGGGAGAATTTCACATCTAAATAGACTAGTGGTGTAGTCATTGTACCATCCAATGCAATATTGTTAAATATGTACAGTATACAAGTACAGTAGCATAATTAAAAAACAAATTGTTTTATATTTTCTTCTGTCCTAACAGCTTGGAGGCACCATTGGTGACATTGAAGGCATGCCCTTTGTGGAAGCATTCCGACAGTTCCAGTTCAGAGTGAAGAGAGAGAACTTCTGCTGTGTGCACGTCAGTCTGGTGCCTCAGGTGTGTAACATAACATTGGCAGGTCTAAACTACAAACTGATTTCCAGAGCTGTTCCCGTAATGTATAGGAAAGAAAAGTTTGCTCAAAGACAATGCCTCGCCTCCAGATCTAGAGTTACAAAGGGGCTTAAATCCTGGTGAAGGTACAGAAATGCATTTTTACACAGATCTAGGAAGTTATTAGACAATATTGTACATTGTGTCCAGTTTTACGCAAGATTTCCTTCACTTCGAGCTATGTTTAATTGTGTTTGCTGACTGTAGAATGTTTCCTTTACTCCCCAGCCCGGCTCCACAGGAGAACAGAAGACCAAGCCCACCCAGAACAGTGTGAGGGAGCTGAGAGGGCTTGGTCTTTCCCCAGACCTGGTAAGGGTGGTCATGTCTCTTGTTTTAAAGTTTAGGTTGTGTAATTGACATACATGTACTTTATATTGAAAGAATGCTAGCACACCTCATTGCACAATGTTGATAAGAAATAACTTGTGCAGTGGTTCTGTGAATCACTTGGTGGTACGTACACATGTCCAAAGCAAAATATTGTGTAATCAATTTCATAGTCATATATATTCAGGGTTTGTGAATTAAACAATGAATAATTGTTACTTTTCCCTTCCCTCAGGTTGTTGCTCGCAGTCAGAACCCGATTGGGCAGGGTGTGAAAGAGAAGATTTCCATGTTCTGTCACGTGTCACCTGATCAGGTAAGTCAACTTGTAGACAAACAACCTTGTGCTGGTGGCCGCTTCACTGCGAACTTAAAACCACCGCAGACTTTTTTCGATAGAAGTAAGAGACTATAGTGCATGGTATTACTGCAAATTTAAAACCACCAGGAAAAGTCCTTTTTCCCGCTACCCCGAAATTAATTCCCTGCGAAATTAAAAACATTTACAGTACTGTTTGATTTTGAGTGTACCAGACATTTCACTATGCTGCAGTCCTTCCTTCAATTCTGTCACACTGTTCGCTGCCTAGTGTTCACCTCAGAGACAACATCACACAGCCACATGTACCTTGTTTTTACTACATGGAGCACAGAGTAGCACCAGATTAATGACAGGTGTGTTTGATTGACATCCCCACAGGTGATCTGTATCCATGACTGCAGCTCCATCTACCGTGTACCTGTCATGTTGGAGGAACAGAACGTCATCCGCTTCTTCGCCGAGCGTCTCAACCTGCCCATACCTACCGTCAACGGTGGAAAGCTGCTCCGCAAATGGAGAGACCTGTCCGACAGGTAGAGGGCGCCTTGTGTCTGCTGACATTTTGCTCCTTAAATCACACTTCTGTGAAGAATAGAGAGAAATACAAATGTGAAATTGTGTATATTATATGCTGTTGCTTGTGCCTCCCCAGATTTGACCACCTGCGTAAGGAAGTGTCCATTGCCCTGGTAGGGAAGTACACCCAGCTGGAAGATGCCTATGCCTCTGTCCTCAAGGCTCTGAAACATGCTTCTCTAGCCTGTAATCACAAACTTACACTCAGGGTAAATACAATTCTCATCCTTATTCAAATGGCAGATTCTAATACATGCAAATGCAGGCAAATTGGGTTTTCAGTTCCAAGGGCCTTTCATGGCATCAAGAATTTTTTTACATGTTCGTATTTTGTGACAATTTCATGTGTGCTTGAGAATATTCTTATGACAAGGATATCTGTATGGAATAGAGTAGTAAATTTTTCTTTCTTTCATAGTTGACATGGAGTATTGGCTATTCCTGTACAAGTTAGAATGAGTTAGTAAAGCATGTTCAGTTGAGGTTCAAATGAGATAATCATTGTTCTGTTGTTTTCTGTTTTTGTTGAACTGTTCCTTTTGTTTGTATCACCAGTACATAGAGGCTGCTCACCTGGAGGAAGAGAGCATGCACTCCGACCCTGTACGCTATCACGAGGCGTGGTCACAGCTCTGTAGCTCTGAGTAAGATGACGCTTTTGTATTTGAACAGGATACCAAGATGTCTAACACCTGGCTAGAGACTTCTCACCACTCTGGACAAACTGTCATAATGTGTAATCCTTGGTTGATAATTGTAGAAGAATAAAAGAAATTGTTACCCCCAAACTGTAACTGAGGCCAGATCTGAGATTGCCAGTTGATTTGTATAATACAGCATTTGTGATGAAGGACAGAAAGTCTTATAAATGCTGCTGCAAAAGATAGACATTTTGCATTCCAAAACTTTCTTTTATATTCCTCATCATCATACACAAATGTTGCATTTCAATAATTATCAGAATTTCGAAAATACAAATCATGGCAATTGTTAAGTTTAGTCAGAACTTCAAAATCATGGCTGCTCTGACAAGGTGGACAGTTTGTCAAAGTTGTGCAAGTCTCTAGCCAGAATGTTAGGCAGTCAGGTACACAATTTTATCTTTAAAAGGCTGAGTCATTCTCTCCTCTCTCCCCTGTGGCCCCCCTCCCCTGTTGTGTCCCCAGTATGTCCAGGCTGAGGATCTGGAGCCCTGGGCAGAGGTGGAACAGCCACTGGCCTACCACGAGGCATGGAAACAGCTCTGTGGTGCAGAGTACATGTCACACTTTCTTACCTTCCCTGTGTTGTAGGCATGCCTGCTGCTTCCTCTGTTCTTCTCCTGCCCTTTGTTTGTAGCTTGTGTTGACATTTTTGCTGTTGACTTGTCAGATTCTTTTGAGTTGAGTTACGACTGGCTTTTCGACACAAACATTTCTTTTCATAGAGTCATTTTAAATTGTATGTTGATGATGTGAATATATTTTTGTTTTTCTTTTCTCATTTTAAAAAACAAAGTTGGGAAATGAATCGGAAATAAAGTCATATTTTAATTTCATTGTGTCTAGTTGAGATAGACAGTTTGTACCTTTATTTTGCAGCGGTGTTCTTGTTCCTGGAGGCTTTGGTGTGAGGGGAGTTGAAGGGAAGATTCGGGCTGCTGAGTGGGCCAGAAAAAACAAGAGACCTTATCTGGGTGAGTGGGCAAATAGTGTGAAAGATAATATATAGCAGGGACATCCAAACTTCTTTCTTCTGGACTGTGCAATACTGTATGTTTAATCTCTTTTTGAAATACTGCACTACCTGATATTGCACACTAAGAGTAACAGTACTCAAAATGTTTGTCCAGTATTTTCTTTGCATGTCCAACTGTAGTTGTTATTACTAGAGTGTTACATATTACAGCCACAGTGCAGGATTTAACACAGTTGATGACATGTTGCAGGAGTGTGTCTGGGTATGCAGGTGGCTGTGATCGAGTATGCCAGGAACATTCTGGGGATCAAGGGTAAGCTAATGGTCATTATTCTTCATATTTCTTACAATATATGTTATATCTTCAGGCACGGTAAGAAAAAAAGTATGAATTCGGTAACACTCACTTAGATGAGTTTGCCTTGATATTATTATTGAATAAATGGCTTTTTTTCTTAAATATTCAACTTTTAAAAAAAACAACACAATTCATGCCCATGCACAGTTCAGCTAATTGAGGAAAAAGTTGATAATCTAATGAGTTTCCACTGCTTGCAGATGCCCACTCCACAGAGTTTGACCCTAAGACAGCGAACCCACTTGTGATTGACATGCCTGAACACAACCCTGGCAACATGGGGGGCACCATGAGGCTGGGCCAGCGCAGGACCATCTTCAAGACAGATGACTCGGTCCTCAGTAAGTCATCATGATGTATGCATGATAAATGTGTCACAATAGGAGGCCAGCAGTCAAGATTAGATATTTTACTTTAATACAGAAGTAATAGTTTGCAAGTTATGAGGTATTCTTTCTTAGTTGTGAAGTAGGTACATTTATTGTATGCAGCATTTGTTGTGGTGTTATTTTATACTTTTGATTTTGTTGAAAGTTGGACAAAGTCATCACTGTGTTGCAAGTGAGGTGGGAGGCTTGATATATTTGTTGTACCTATGCAGGGAAACTGTACAATAAGCCTGAGTAAGCTGTGAACTGTTGTATTTCTCGTCCCTGTGCAGGGAAGCTGTACGGTAAGCCAGATTACGTTGAGGAGAGACATCGGCACAGGTACGAGGTGAACCCTGAGTACGTGGACCAGCTGCAGAAGAAGGGACTGCACTTTGTTGGGCAGGATGTGGAGGGGGAGAGGATGGAGATTGTGGAGCTGGAAGGTACAGATTTTAAAATCACAGCTTTGTATTGGTTACTGGGTTAGGCAGCAGAAGCAGGTTAAAAGCCAACAGAACTAGATTGATGGAAGAAGATAGCAGAAAGTTTCATAGGATGTTTCCAAACTGCACATATTGTACGGTTAAATTTTTGACAAGTTGCATGTTCCAGAAAACAAAAAGGTTTTGTATTGATTAAGTATTGATTAAACCTCAATATTTCTTTGCCCTTGAAGCTGATTGTACATCTTTGTGTATGTCTGTGTCCTAAAAATGTTTATTTTTTCTTTGATCTGTTGATGAGTCTTCTAATCATGTATGTCTTGTTAATCATATGAATCTTTATTTTTCCAGACCACCCCTACTATGTTGGTGTCCAGTACCACCCAGAGTTCCTGTCTCGCCCGATGCGCCCGTCCCCGCCCTACCAGGGGCTCCTCCTGGCGTCTTGCGGCAAACTGCAGTCCTACATCTCCCGCGGCTGCCGGTACTCCCCGCGGGAAACATCGTTCTACAGCGACACCAGTTCTGAGGAGGATGATCTTCCATCTTTCCAAAGTCCGCCTCGTAACAACTCACAGTCCTCTGGAGCTGAATAGGTCCCACACTGTAACCATATCTCCACTCTAACTGTTGTTTTTAGGGTCTACCGTACAGATAAAATTTGGGCCATCTTAGACTTCCAAACTTCCTTCATTTTTGAAAAGTATAATGTCCAGGAACTACAGATCTGTTTGCTGGATTTCTTCACAATATGACTTCGTGAAAACTTTTGATTCCCAAGCATATCAACTAGTGTTGAAGTCTCTGCCAATTTCAGGGTCTTTTCTAATCTATACCAGGTCAAAGACAAGAACATCTTTAGTAATTTGTATATGTGCCATTTTTACAGTGACTTGTCAACTAGGAATGAATACATTTTATCATGTTGGTACTTACTATCTTAAATTTAAGTTATGGAAACAAGTGTTTTGCTCTACCTATCTGAAATAGATGTAGTGTCTCCAATGTCTCCGAATATATGTTGAAAAAGACTTGAGCAATGCAAAACCCACAGCACCTAGGCTGGACAATACTTGGTGCCTTCCTAATACATGTATTTCCTCAAAGCAATGACTACTGTTGTACTGTAGAAGGTTTTACTGTGAAGGGAACATCATTTCGCCTTAACAGCGGCAAATCATCTATGTATATTGCGATTGCTTCACGTTCTGTTTTAGACCTTCCATTTGCTAAACTCTGCACATGTCAGTGTCCCTAGGTTCCCTGCCATGTAATGTAAATATTGGTTTTGTAACTCACCATTGTTCGTTTGAAGTTTGCCTGCGACATTAATAATGCTCACTGCTATTGTAAGCTTTTGTAACTTATGTTAGGTATGCTATGATGGATAGGAATTATAGTTGTGCTTGCTAAGTAGCTTAGTAAATTGGTGGACTTCCATGTGTGTTCTTCCACACTTTATAACTAACGTGATACTGTAAATATGGAGGACATTGTTTTTATTTTATTTTTCAGAACAGTAACAAATAAAAACATCCAATATACAATCATTACATTATATATCATGGGAAAATGTATGCATGTAGATAGTACAATTGTATTGAAATTCAAATAAAGGGATGAAAATTCAGTGTCTTTCTTTGCCCTGTATTATTCATTCTGCATATAATATTTTCTTTCTATTCGTGGGATAGCAGTAACTGCTTGTTTTCCTGGGTAGACAGCTAAGGGACGAAATTACCATTGAATATAGGCATCATCTACCAAAATAAGTTTCATCAGCACCAGCTCTATTTTGGCTGTTCAGGGAAATGGTAACACAATGCTATGTTATTCCTTAATAAAAGAAAAAGGTGTTTGAATGTGTCCTCAGCTAACATGCTGCCTGTCATAAAGCTTTGACTTTTTGATTATACGATTTATACCATAGCATGCCTCAAAGCAATGTTCCCACGTCTGAGAAAAATTGGTGCTGCTCTCTTATAGTGACCTACTTGTATGTCAGTATTCTAAGTCTGAGGATGGTAGCTCACTTCAACAAAGAAAATGTCAAACTGGATACTTGTTCAAATTTTAATTTGCATTCATAAGACATGAAACAAAACAAAAAACACAAATCAGAATTAACCAAATGTCACTTAGCACTGTTCTATGAAAATGAGAATGAAAACTTGAATTCAAGTGCCTGTATTTTTATCAAAGGTGTTCCATATTCTTTTGTCACATTACTACTAGTTTCCAGAAACCTTGCAATATCTTGATTGGTTTGTTGACAAGTCTACAAATATGATGTACGTCAAAATATCTTTTTATAAACAATATGTACAAGTACAGCCTTTCGATGTCTGAAAGGTAAAATAACATACTAATAGACGGATGTAAGATGGACATAGAATCACAACTTTACTACATCTTTTGTCAATGTTGCAAGTTAACAAAAAATGTTCTTTTCATCGAGTCATACACAATTCAGAAGCCATGGAGACAATTTCTAGAGTCCTGTGTTCTTAATGTCCATGTAAAGCCCGGGATGGTACAGGTGTTCACACAGCATACTGGCGCCTTGCTGCATCAAACTGCCAGATAGACCAGTGACCAGTAAGGTAGCTTCAATCTGGGGTCAGTCAGCTGTCAGCTTACCAACCTGAGGAAAATGCAGATAAACATGTATGGAGTCAAGAAAGACATTTCCAATCACCACACAAAAATTGAACAAAGGCAAAATATCTGTCTACATTTGAACTTAACCACCAATAGACTTTTCTTTAGCTAAAACGTAATAGCATGTTCTCAGATAAAAAGCAGCCAGGGAAGTTGGAATCATGACAGACGTCAATCATCCGGTAATTCCACAATCATCACAGAACATCATTCTACAGCACACAACTCTACAGCATCCATGCTGAAGCTGGTGTAAATAATCTTACCATGCATGGTGATGTCTCTGCCTCCTGTCATTCTCCACAAGATGTCCAGAAAAGGTCTGGGTTACCTGAAGAAGGGAGAGGTAGATTGGCAACAGGTTTACAACAGGGACAGTCATTAACAGCAAGTCAATGGAGCATGTCTGGAGTGTTCTCAGAATAAAAAGCAGCCAAGGAAGTTGGAATCATGACAAATGTCAATCATCCGGTAATTCCACAATCATCATAGAACAACTCTTAAGCGGTCAAACAGTTTAAGTAAACTGTCTTACCATGTGTTGTGATGATAGTCTTCAGCTTGTGTGTCCTCCGCCATGCTGAAGTGAATACAGAACAAGCTCTGCCAGTGGTACCTGAAGAAGTAAGAGGCAGGTTAGCATCTGGCTTGCTAAAAGACAGTCAGGTAAGAACATGTCATGTGTTCTCAGAATAAAAAGCAGCCAAGGAAGTTGGAATCATGACTAATGTCAATCATCCGGTAATTCCACAATCATCACAGAACAACTCTTCTCTGCAGCACGATGTCAACAAAAAACTTACTGATGCATCAAAGGGTTTAAGCCAACTGTCTTACCATGTGTTGTGATGATGAAGCTTTCAGCTTGTGTGTCCTCCGCCATACTGCAGTGAATACAGAACAAGACTCTGCCAATCGTACCTGAAGCATGGAGAGGCAGCTTAGCAACAACAACTGGGACAGTCATCAACAGCTAGGGAGATGTCGAATGTGTTCTCAGAATAAAAAGCAGCCAGGAAAGTGGAATCATGCTTGAATGTGAACCCAAGTCATTCGGTAATTCCACAATCATCATAGAACACGACTGATATGCCGAGCGACAAAGTGACAGTAAAATTGTCCCAAGTTCAAGAACATAGCACTGGAAAAGTTATAGGTTCATAAGTTTTCATGTATGGAACTTACATACCAAGAAATCTTCTTCACTGGTCATCATTGCTGATGCCTATAGAGGAAGGCAAGATTGATGTTAGACTGAAGCCCAGAAGTAAACAACAACAAACATGACAAAACAAAACAGGAGGTCAGTATGTCTGTTCTCAGATTATTCTTCATTATAGATAAATCATGTGTCATTCATATGGCACTCTGATGACTCATCACTGAACTGTCAGCTTTTCAATCGTGATTCGTGTACGTGATTTCATTACTGTTAGATAAGGGAGTTAAGTAACAAAAACTTCTAAACTAGACAATGTTAGGAATTACTGTTATTCACTCACAATGACATGCATGTGATGTACAATATCATCCAGTCATGCAAAGCTGCTTCCCAGCCTGAAAAACATTTCAACATGAACTAGTGTTATCTCAAGTACAACTCAAATTAAAAAAAACAGAATTAGTTTCATTATTTCCTCAGATAGGACTGTTACAAATCACCCAGGTCACGTGACCAATCATACAGGGGCATTCGTAAAAACGAATCATCACAGAAATCAGCAGTGATCATGTTCGGCCCCGCCAATTCATTTCCTTGATTCTTGCACATTAACGAACAGAACAAAACAGTGTCTTCAGATGATTGCACGGACAAATGTTGCAAACACAACTTCAAGTGATAGGTTTCATTTTAGTTAGACCTCTTAATAATTTATGTTTGAGAGGTCAGGATCAAACTGAATTAATAACAAATAACTACATACAAAAAGAAGGAAACAGAACATGCAAAGTTGGATTGATGACGTACAATGTAGTCAATTAGTCAAATTGATGTTAATTTTGTACGAGTAGCACAAGATCATAAGTTGGGTCAGACAAGCAAGGAAATCAACTGGTGTTGCCTGTATCTAGTAGATGTTATGTAAAATAGAACAGAACACATACACAGCACTGCAGACGAGTTCACACATGCAGGGAGGATTAGCAACACTCTTATTCAAACATGCCCTCTGCACGTCTGCTTACAACTCGTAGTCCAACACTGTCAGCATCTGAGATCCTCCATGGTGTACTCTTCCATGCTGCAGTAGAACAGAAGCACACAATGAGGGTTACAAAGATCTATAGAGATTTCACAGGTGAGGTAACACTGAGTAGTGAGGATTGCTCAGTCCGCCTTAGTCACAAGTTTCGGTTTGTACACCTGCCTTTTAACCAGGATTCACAACCAAAAGTAACATCATCACTGCAACCTGCTAATTTAACTTCTTAACTGCATTCTGTTTCAATCATTACTTGATTAACATTTAAGTATTAAGGATGTAACATTTCTCAAAACCAACTCTATAACAAAATGATGCATTAACAAAAAAGTTGACTTTGTAGCTTACCCTTGAAGAACATGAAGTGGTCAGTCTTGTGCAGAGTTGGTCACACTTCTCAGCAACTCACTGTCACCTTACATGGCCAGTGGAGTCTGAAATGGGGGTACAACATTTGTGAATCAAAGTGAAGCTCACACAAATTTACAAGTGAGGAAACACTGTGTAGTGAGGATTGCTCAGTCCGCCTTAGTCACAAGTTTCGGTTTGTACACCTACCTTTTAACCAGGATTCACAACCAATATTAACATCATCACTGCAACCTGCTCATTTTTCTTCTTAACTACATTGTGTTTTAATCATTACTTCATAAACATTGGAGTATGAAGATGAGAACAAAACATTTCTTAAAATGCCAACTCTGGCAAATAGATGACACATTAACAAAAAAGGTGACTTTGTAGCTTACCTCTGAAGAACATGAAGTGATCAGACTTGTTGCAGATTCACAGCATAGTCACAGGCTGGTGCACACAGTCACAGAGTTGGTCACGTCTCAGCAACTCACTGTCACCTTACATGGCAAGCTGAGAGTCTGTAATTGAGGTACAACATTTATGAACCAAGGTGAAGCTCACACAACTTCACAGGTGAGGCCACACCGAAGAGAGGATTGCTCAGTCCGCCTTAGTCACAAGTTTCGGTTTGTACACCTGCCTTTTAACCAGGATTCACAACCAAAAGAAACATCATCACTGCAATCCAACTTTATCAACTTACCTGTGTTATCAACTTTTCATTTTCACTTATTTCAATGGGTGCTATCATTTGACAGATGAGAACATGGGAAATTGTGGAAACATAATCTAAGGAGGTATACAGAGATAAAGAATGAATGGAGGGCAACATACCTTTGAGGAGTACTCAGTGTGCTGTCTGCATGCAGATTTGCAGCACCATGGGAGGGTGGTGATAGAATGGTCACAATATTCAGCTCACCATCACACAACATGACCTTCGAGTAGCCTGTTCAGAACATACAACATAGTTTCCTATCATTGTTGTAATCAAACCTATATCTCTGGTTTAAAAACTACCTTTGCCTTAAACTGAATTGAATGTTCTTTTAGAATATGCTTTTGAGATGCTCGTAAGATTTGGAAGAGCTGCTCAGAAGAATGTTGGACTCATTGTGTACCCATCAGGTGACACTCATAGCAGTTGAACATTTCAACATCATGGCAACAAACTCTTCCTAATGTCTAACATGCAAAATTAACATCAGATAATATTATTCTCGTAGATGAAATTTAAGTTTTTTTGTAAAAACACTTATTGTCCAAGCTCATCCCTTCATACACAATAACCTGTGTTCACAATACCCACCTGTTGGTATAGCTTGGTTGCTATAGTGACTAATGGTTTCCATGGCAACACTGCAAGTCCATGCTGCAGGGTAAGAAAATAGTATATCCAATGAGAAATGCCCTACTTTATCACTGTTAATAGGTCTGTCAGTATTGAGCAGGACAAACAAACATTTACTTCAGGATATTTTGTGTAATCATGGAACTTCAAACCATCGAAATATGCCATATCTTCATTCTTGAAATGGAAAACTACATACTATGTTAACTATTAAATTCTAAGATATAGAGGTCACAACTGGTTGTACATCAGGTTGTTACCAAAACATGTAAAATGCACACCACCATTGGTGAAGTTATGTTCCCAACATACATGTAGACTGAAGAGAAATCTGTTTTCTTTCCTATCAATATATGGACTAAAGGTACATGCTGAAGGGAGATTAGTTCATGTTCAAATTTCCTTTGTTCCCTCCCATTTTACATCAATTACACCCTCACACTTGAACCTTCAGTTCAGATTTCTTTCTGCCCCTCTACAACTTCCATTTGAATCATTCTTAAGACACTTCCTCCTTGATTGCATGCAACTGAGGCTTGACTTCAGTCGTTACATGATGAAAACTGTACATAGCTAAATATATTGAAAACCTTCCTTTCTTACAAGATACACTAGTACCAGATACACCTGTACCAGTTAAGCTACCAACGTGATGAAGGTAAGGATCACAAGGTTATACAGTAGTACAATATTATAAATCAACACAACATGTAGGTTATAATGTATGTGGTCAAAGTTACTACAAGGTAAACATATCATCACGCAGCTCAAGTCATTGAGTTGATGGTTCCTTTGATGTCATAACGAGGCTTCAGACTGGTTGCTTGGTGCTCTAATATCAAGGTAATATTGTTGCAAAGAGTAGATTCTTAAGTTCATCGACCCCATAGGGCTGGATAAATGCTGAAGAAGTGGAAAAGAACACTGAGGCAAAAGGCTATGTATTTTACTCACTATGCTAATTTTATGAAAGAAGTTTTAAAATTGATTCTTTTTGTTATGACAGCATTCTCACTTGAATTATAACAGTCTTTATATCATGGTATGTTCTAAATATTTTTAAGCACATATTTTTTGATGCCATGTACATGGCGTCATGAGCATTTCTCTGGAAGGACCAAGACTGCAAAAAACCCTTCTCCCTCACTATACAATCACTTTATAACAAAACCCTGACTGATGCATGAGTGGTTTTAAATCCATGACTGCTAATGTATTATCATGTCTACTGTATAGTTATTGTGTATGTGATTCCATTACAATTTGTAAAATAAATGGCATTCAGAAGAACTATGAGTGTATTTCTGCAATGTTGATTGAAGGAATAAAGATGGAGATCAGTCCCATAGTATTCCATGAAAAATGTGTCCTTTCAACAATATACTCTAAGAATAGGAAGGAGATGGTTCAAGGCATAGCTTAAGTTGCTAACAGTCTGATGTAAGATTCATACACACTTCTGCTGCCATTTGGCATGTTGTCTTTATCTGGGTTCTCGATATTCCTTAAACTCCAAAAGGGTGATAAATGAAAATGCAGGAAAGATAACAGCAAAGGGGGGTGCTTCAAGTACACTGCACCTACAATGATAGGAAAATCTAGTTTGTGTACAAGCTACAAAGAGACATTATGGTTATGGGAGAAGTTGTCCGTGATACTGTATCTTGATACTGATACTGTAGGAGATTAGTAGAATCACTATTCAGGTACATTACTGAGCTTCTGAGGACCTCTTATGTACTACATAGCCTCACTATATTCTTATCAAATTACAACAGATCAAGCCTCATTGAAGAGGCACTTACAGTTACACATTGCCAGCTGCAAGGTGACATGAATAAATGTATCCGGCTGGACTGATCCTGAGAAAATCTTGCTGCTAGAGGCTTGCACAAGAGATAGTTAAGACTGCTGTGCATAAATCCTGCATGACATCAGACAAAAAAATCATTCAAGGCTTCTTTTTGAATCACTTTATAAGTGTAACCTTGTACCTTGAAGCTTTTATTGGGCTACATATCAAAGAAACAAAGGCGCTGAAGGTGGTATCCTTCTACTTCACCTACCCAAGATAGGCCTCATTGGCACTCCTTTCTGAAGAAAGAAATTGAGACCAAACTCCATTGTCCCATTTATCTTGTTACTGTCATTTTGTGCTTTTAGATCAACTTTTACCTGATCCAGGTGCAAGGTGCATTACGGTAGCCTCCAAAGAAGAGCCACATGTACATTTGTACACAATATTATAAAGAATCACACAGATACTTAACTATGAGCTGACATGTGGCTGGAAAGCAGTATTTATTTGTGAGATGTTCAACACTACCATCGTAGTAGCTGTTTGTGCTGGTCACAGTTTTGATGTAGAAGCACCAAGCAAGCAGTCCCAGCTGTACGAAAATCTGTTTCAAACACAATACAATACAATACAGCCTGCAAAATTTCACATTTCATTTCACTCTGTTAACACCAAAGGTACCATCGTTGTTTTTCAATTATGTACGGAGTATATACTTTAGGCTATTTCAGAATGCAAAGGTTTGTAACACTATTCTACCCCCAAATGACACCTTGTAAGATGTGCTTTAGAGTTATCAAATGACAAGTACTTCAGTCATTTTTCTCTTTAATTATCCAACAAGCATCTGACACACAACGTACATTTATTATAGGCCTACTCTTATTACTATACATACCTTCCACGGAGAGTCCAGTACCTGTTATTTGCAGTTCCTTGAAAAGCCTTTGGTCAGGAAGATCTTAATGCACATCTCTGCAAGCTGCTCTGTATTGTCAGTGTCAATGTAACATTGTGCAGCTTAACATGTACACAAGTGATATCAACCTGTTCTTATTTGTCAAAGCGTACGAGACCAGAAGCTTACAATACAGTTACAATTGAAGTCTAAGATGTATGTAAGCACAATTGCTGGGCCAACATAAGCATGTCTTCCCGTCAGTATTTGGAAGATCACGACTTTATTTCTTATCTTCAAATGAAATCCTCTGATTAAAAGTATTGTGGCAATGGAAGTGTTCAATTGAATATCTTCACAAGTCAACACACTAATCTACTAAGTTCCTGCGACTACAGATTTTCATAGATGCAAGGGTTGTGAACTCTCATAAGACTAAAGCTGCTTATGACACTGCAACCTCAAACACTTCAGTGATGTGTTTGAATGAATTGACGGTAAGCATTTCATAATCATCTTTGCAATTATCAATACCTCCATGGTAGCTATGGTATAGTATTGGTCTACTTTGTATTTGTTCAACATCAAAAGATTGACAGAACTAAGTAAAGAGACTTACCTCCAGCTTCGTAATTTATGTCACCTCTGTTTGTATGAAGAATCTCCAATCAGTTATACTTAAAATAAGAATTTTTTTTACACTTCATGTTGGACTTCAGAATGGTCAGTCAGTGTTAATGACCATGTAAGCAGTTGTTCAAACAACTGACAGGAATGAGTGCCAGCTACAGAAGCAAGACTTGTGTAGGCTAAGGAGTAGAAGTTGCCACAGAGACAAGAGTCTGCCACAACTGGATCCTTCCTCAAGGTCTTGAGGTACTCTCCTTGTTTCTATCCTGAGACAAGAGCAATGCCCACTTCTGCTGCTTTGGAGCTCCACAGCACATTTTCACTGTATTTTTTAACCAGATCCTGTTGGTTGTGTTCATGTATGTTATGTGGTGAATGTATCTTCAGTTGAACTTGTTTTGTTTTTACATAAGGCTCTAGCAGCTTATGTGGAAAAGGCCATTCTCCTTTCATCAAAGAAGTTTAAACATTCTTCTCTCCATCTTCTTTGCCATATTTAGTCTTCCTAGTCTATTCTTCTTATTGCCAAGTTGATGACTTTGTTGATGTCACACTTCAAAAGCTATGAAATGAGCCCCACCAGCAATGTTTAATGGCATACACACCCTTCACTTTATAGTATATCTTATTTGGATAGAAGAGGATGTCCATTCACCACTCAGCCTCATTACATAATCATACATGTACAGTACCCACCAAGGGTAAAAAATAACTACCAGGCTTGCTGCAACAGAGAAAATGTATGGATGTAATGGAACAATCAACTTGTATGGTTTTCTTTAACATTAACAATAGCATTTGCAGATGATTTAGATACCATGCATATCATTTTCCTTTAACTATCAACATTGGCTGCAAGTGTGGCAAAGGAAACACTTAATGCTTTATTCCTACTGCAGAATCTAGTTGTAGTGGCGACAAATTTTAGACTGCTTGTCATCTGTTCATGACCAATTTGTGAAAAAGTTAACGTTCAGAAGGCATGATAGTGTTCTTGCTGAAGGTTTTCTTAAATGTTATGTGTAGAGACCTCAAAAGTTGGTAAGAAATCTATCAGCATCACAGGAAAAAAAAATATGTTCTGCAATGTTTTTGATAACGAGTAAAATGCTAGACAACCTCCCAATATTCTGATGTTGGAAAGTCTTGACAAAAATAGCGCACTGGAAAAGTATTTGCAAAAAGTGTAAAGTATGTATCTGAAAGTAAATGCTACAAAACTGACATAACCAAACATGGAGAAAGATGTCTTAGCTGTACAACTTGTAGCTTAATGAAAGAAATCATCCTTAATGAAGTTATTCTGTTCCTTCCAATAAAGCCATTATTTTGGCTGTGTTGCTATAGTGCTGCTGTTGGTCAGTGATTTTAAACAGTACACTACAAGTTAATTGAAGATCAAACTTAAGAATACAGTAGTAATACATTCAAGCTGATTGTCATTATCAACAGTCATTTTGTCAAGTTATGCCAGTTTTTTTTATGTCCCTTTTTAAAGAGATGCCACTGACTGGCAAAGAAGTGAGCTGAAACCCTTAACCAGTTAGAAATCCATTCATACGAAGTATGGTGATTCAGAAATGGGTAAATCAAATTCTGAAGAATATCTACAAGGCTCAAACACAGTGAAATATGTTTATCCCTTGACCCACTGCACTGATCCAACAGGTAAAACATCAGGACTTAATACAGCAACATTTATCAACATCAGACTGTTATTGTGTGATTCAAGAGCAAAGTCAAAACTTGATAAGCCCTAACTGGCAAAAAAAACACACCAAAGTTGCTTCATTAAGGAATAAGTACTCCTGTCAAAAAAATTGCGACTGTTTAAAAAGAAACAAAGAATGGCGCGCATGGTAAATCTGACATGTTTGTTACTTAGTTATAAGGCATGGTCCAGAACAGAGAAAAGCAGTTTATAGTGTTTCCTTGACCAGACTGCAGCAGTATGGTGAGAAATACAGTACTGTTTTGTCCACAATGGTGGACTGTTATAGCAGATGTATGACACAGACCTTGCACTCATTCATAAGCAAAATGGATTGACAACAGCATGTGGTCTGCTTGCAGAGGATTAAATTGTGGAGTGTAATATTTTGGGGGGTGTTGCTTTCATAGAAATAACTTGTTACTAGATAGGGCAGGATCCTCAAAATCAGCAACATCTAATCATTTGGACACCATCCCTGACACTGTCATTTGCACTTGAGGAAGCCTGTTTATCACCACAGCAGATTGAGACAGAAACCTTTTAAGCTTTATCGTGAAAACATCATCTTAATATTTTCACTTCAACTCCCTTCGAGTTCTAATGTTTTATTTTCATGAAGACCAAAAAAGTCCTCACTATTATTAGATGAAACTTCTGCTCTTCATTTGACCATTTTCAAAATTTTACACTAAGAATCATGTATACTCTTTTGACTAAAATATCACCTGTCACCGTCCTAACAAATAACAGCAAAAAACCTACAAAGAAAGCAACAAAGTTTGTAAAGACTGTTGTGAATTTTAAGAGACATCTTTTTAATGGTACTCATGAAAATCTTCTCAACACTAACACCTACAAACATTTAACATGATACTTCCATTGATTATTTGTACACAACATTCTACGATATAGAAGTAAAAGACACCACATGTTCTTCACAGCCGCTGCTGTTAAGCAGTGATATTCGTTTTTAACAGTTTAGTCACATAGTTCTTGAGTAGCATGATTAAGGGTCTAAAAGAACACAATATATGTTTCAAGTGGTACACTTCACTAGACTTTACATTCAAACCAAGGACACCTTCCCCACAGGAAATCCAGGTGTAGCTTTTTATCAAAATTTAGACTGCACTGTTTATTCAGTACCTTATCAAAAATACCTAACCGAAAGTTTGGCCTCAACACGGGCAAAGGAATAACGGAATGTCTAGTATTTACAATGAAAGAAAGGTTTTATCTTTTCATCCCCTCTTTTCTCAAAATGGAGCTAAGTCTTCAAACCAACCGAACATCAAGATAATAGACGTTTTGGGTAGTCATCTATCTAGCAATACATTACCAATAGCTTAGAGTAGAAATGCACGTGACATTAGATACGTGTTTAATAGCGACGGCGCTTCATGTCGTAGTCGGGAGGGCCCTGGTCCATCATCGGTCGGCGCATCCCCATCCCAGGGCTCCCCATCCCTCCAGGGCCACGTGGACCCCCCATGTCGCCCATTCCCCTGGGTCCGGGGCCTGGGCTGGGGCCAGGGCCGGCACCCCCTCGGGGACCCCCAGGGCCCATCCCGCCCCCTCCCATGGGGCTCATGCCACCACCGGGGCCACCCATGCCGGGAGGCGGCTGGTCAAATCGGCTCTGACGCTGCTATTTGTTTCCGAGGACAAAAAGTTGGGCCAACCACAGAGCAAAGTGTTCAAGTATTCCACGGTTTGGTATTTGCCAACAAGGCATATCATGCCAGTCAAGTAAAGTCCATTTATGATACGAAGTATTATCCACAAGTTGTAGGGTGATGTATAAGATGTTCCAGGCAAGTCCACATCGGTACACAGCAAGCGGTCGTCAGGCAAAACGGGTACATGAGGGGAGAGAGAAAGTTGAGGATTTGGTTAGCAACGACATCCCTTATCTACAGTCACAAAACTTACTGTGCACAGCTGCTCTTGACACCTCTCTGTACCACATCAAGCAAGTTCTCTGTGAAAAGGAACTTCTGCAAAACTGTATAGGTAGCTTTTAAAATAAATTATGTACATCAGGCTGGTACTGCAGTTAAGAACAACAACATTGTAAATATGTAGTGATGACAAGTCCTAACTTTACCACTTTTAAGTATGGATTGGTAAGGTCCTATTCAACAGGGTAATGATAATGTGGCAGCCTATAGAAAAATGGGTAACGTTCTCCCCAGAAATATGATTTGCCTTTCACATAATTTGATCTTGCACTAATTGAATCACAACAAAACCAATTTTCAAACGAAAATAGACTGGTTTCTTCATGAAATGTCCACTGAGAGGACTGACAAGCGGCAACAATGTTGTCATCTATCAAAAGACAATAACTCTACAGATCGGACAAAAGATGCAATATTGGACGTGATTGTTGGTTTGGTAATGTCGACATTTTCATTAGGAGAAAAATCTAATCTTTAAATTAGAACGGCAAAATTGTTTTGAAGTATATTGAAATCAGAGTTTTTATTGAAAGGTCAAGATATTCCTCACCCCAAAAAATCAGTACCACATTAATAAGTGTCTTTACAAAATATTTGCATTGCACAATAAAGACAGGAGAATCCTTTCTGTTGCATGTCTACTAAATGGGTGGTTTGCTCACGGTTCTAAAGCTACGATCGCACAACGCTCTAAAATGGACATTCTGTTGGCCAGTTTGTGATGTACAAAAAGTACCCTACGTCCACAGTAAATACAACACACACCATTGTGTCTTTCAATAAAAGAAAAATATTCTATCCCTGCCGTAATGAATCAATTTATAAAAAGTATCATGCCTGGTTAAATATCCTGTGAATAAAAGATGAAGTAATGTTACATGTACACAGCTGATCAAGCAATAAAACATGTCTAACTTTATGGATGTGTCTATATGAAATCACAGCAAAAACTACCTGTAGTCAATAGTCTACATGTCCTTAAGTTAAGCTTATCGCCAGTACCAAAATATACAGCCTCCAGACCTCCAACGTGTTAAGGGTACCTTTGTTGTCAGTATTGGTTTATAACATATCATACAGGGATCTGAAGCTTCAAAATGCAGAAGAGCCTTACAGTGGAAAATTGACCACAGGTAAAGAAAAAAACAAAATTCAAAAACAGCAACTTGCAACAGGACTGCTTTAAGAAGACAAAAGAGACATCAAGCCATCAACTAAATTTGTAATAATAGCATGTGTTTGTCTCAAAAAGATCTTGAATTGCCAACAAATGATGATATGGAATCATCTACAAGTCCAAGTAATGACTGACAAGTGCTCATTTATGGCAAGACAAGCATCTGATTGGATGTATCAGAAAGCTGTAATCTTTATGGTATACTTTATGGTATACTGTAAGGTTTCAAATATGGAAAAACAGCATCATCCCATCCTTCCTTTGCAAAACTAAAGCATAAAGGGATAAGAAGTCCAGACAAGCTATACTGATGTACAAGAAATGATTTTTCGACTTTATCCTAAATGTTGAGGCAACAAAAGTGCCATTAAAAAAAATCAACTGCTGCTGATTTCATCATCCGGACTTGGTAGCCTACCACTTCTAATCCATGTGACACAGGAAGGTTCAAACTCTATGTGCCATTAACTTACTACTTTCTTTCTAAGGTTTCCAGCCTACGTACAAGAGCAGTTACTGAAGAAAAAACAGCAACACATTGACCAATATATCCCAAATCAAGTGCATGGTAGTCCATGGTGTTCTATTCATTATCAACTTTTCCCACATTTCGTCAACTTAATCATTAATACTAGGACACAAATCTGCATGATTGTTATGTATCAATATACATGAAAAATAGCCTGACCGTATTCATATTGATCAACATTAAATCAACAGACTACAAACCAAGTTAACACACGTTGGAGAAATTCTGGAGGCTGTATCCTTCCCAACATATGATGACCTACATGATTCCCTTAGATTGAACATCGCGTACAAATTTTACATAGGGTATGGACGTAGAAAAGTGTGGCTAGGACATGGCAAGGTTTCCATGGGTGGATATTAACTACATGAACATATGCATCTTGGCTTGATGTGTTCACGGCACTCACTACGAGTTGGGCCCATAGTGATGACTGGAGAGACAGTGCCACCCACCCTACTTTCAAAGAGTACTTCATATTGCTATGTATTTAAAACAGACACTATGCATTATGACAGGGATGTAAATGCTTATCAATGATTTGTACATCACAAATTGTTTTGATGACCATCACCTTTAGGGCAATGAATGCTGACTGGAATTCAACACGGCAGCTAGGTGTTGCTGCTTAGCTACTATCCTGCAAAGTGTAGTCTTGAACCCAAGATGAAAGCTATATTAGATACAAGTACATGTCACACCCACACCCACAATGGAAGATAGCACCTACATAGCGCCTGTACTTTTTGAAAATCAATGTATAGACTTTTGATACACAGGTTTCAAAGACTTTGACTGAAAATCTATACCAGTATCAATTGTTCCTGACAAGTCAAAGAACAGTCAAACCCAGAACTCTTACAGATTTTCAAATGGATGAATTTCATTAGCTCAAAACGAATGATGTTTTCTTATTTGTGTATATAACTGTAAATGTAGTGTTCAAGATCAAGCTAATGTCAACTTCACAGATAAGTTCCACAGCAGTACTGTACATAGCATGTGACTTTGTCATTTCTGTCCTGACCAGTGGAAGAGCAAATTTACTGTTCATTTGAGCTTTTATGGTTTGAAATCACTTTCACTAAGCTCTATAATATCAGATACGGATAGTTAACCAGTTCCCCTCAAAAAGATATTAAAACCATCAGAGAAATGGTTTATAAGGTATGCAAAAGAGAGTATCAGCAACAAAACCTCATTGTCATAAAGACAGAAGGCTTATAAGGTTCTTATCATTTAACAAATACATGTGGATGATTATTTCTCCCCACCCCAACATCAAGACTACGGTAATATAACTCAACTGGCTCTCCAGGTCATCAAAACTAGGGATAATTTTTGTTTGTTCCTTGCCACGTCCTTGCCACTTCATCCAAGACGCAAGTTTTAGTATTACCCTATATATTTGAATGCCACGCAACACCCGGTGGTAGTATGCAACATCCACACTACCATAGCTGTTCAGTACCGGTATCAGTAAATATTGGTATGAAAGATAGGGAAACCTTTGTATGGACATTTGTCATTATACCATCCTTACACACACACACACACACACACTCAGTCAGTCCCACACACGTACGATACCTTACCTGCATGTTGCTACCGCCTGGAGACTGGCCCATTCCGCCGCCTCCCATTGGCCCTCCCTGGCCCATGTGGCCGCCACCTTGGCCCATGTGACCAGCTCCCTGGCCCATGTGACCTCCAGATCCCATTGGTCCGTTGTTGCCCATGTTGCCTGGGCCTCCAGGGCCGCCAGGACCCCCGGGACCACCAGGGCCGGACTGGCCACCGGGACCGCCTGGGCCAAAGTTGCCACCGCTGTTTCCACCGGCACCACCAGGAGTGCCAGGACCACCTCCCATGGTGCGGATGGCTTCTTGCTGTGGGGGGGAAATTCATTTAAAAAATCAAATCTTAGTCACAAGCAGAAGAAAGAATGCTGCTAAGTATATCATTTACATGTCACAGCATTGTCCTGTTGTTTAGAAGATAATATGGGGAATTTTACAGCACTAAAAATTTCCGGATACCACAACACAACATTTTTGCCTTACCTGGATCATGTACTGCTTCCTCATGTCATCCTGGCGCATGGCCTGCTCTCTCTGTAGGAAAAAAAAGGCAAAGTTACGTTTGTGCTCTCTTTACTCTTGTATTGTCTGATTTTTGCATCCAAGTCAGTGTTGGGCAGTTTTCTACTCTCCTGCCAAATGGAGGCAAAGTTTGTACAAAACATATCCAGTTCATCTTTGCCACCCCATGACACACCATCTGCACTGCTCAGCTGAGATGCAACGCCTCGGAGGGCAGTAAAATTTATATACCTAGTTAACATACCTGGTAATACTAGGCATTTAAAAAAAATCTTTTCTTCAACTCCTTACCTTAACAACTCAATATAATCAGAATGATGCCAGAAATTCCGACGTTCTGGTCTGACATTTACATCTGTGAATGTTTGAACTTGAACTGACCTGGAGCCTGAGGTCGTCGGCCTGGCGGCGGCGCATGGCCTCCTCCTGCTGCTGGCGGAGCATCTCTTCACGGCGCATCTCGTCCTGGCGACGAACTTCATCTTGGCGCCTGCGAACAAAATCAAACTTATCATTTCCACTAAAACACAACAAAAAAGGTCTTCCTTTTAGCTTTGGTTTCAGGCATTTCACATGCAACTTTTCATTTTTGTTGAACATGAGCCAATCACGTTCTGTAGCTGAGCTGAGGTTTTCTTAGTGGTATTTCATCTGGACATTTCTGCCAAAACAAAAAAGTAACTAGTTGCAGAATAACTTGTCTACTATTAGTATTACTTTTAGCTCTAAGCAACTGACAATCCTTGGAGGATGTTGAAGGTTTCTTCACAAAATTATTCCAGTTGTCCCTAAAGAGTGACCATGCATTATATCTTTCAATCACAACATACAAATCCAGACAGGACAGATCCACTAGACTATAGAAGCTCTCCAGTCCTGTTGAGTAAAAGTCAGGCATTATATTAAAGCACAGGTTCTAGTTAGGTACTCAGGTTAATCCACAGCAGTGCCACCTATGCGGAGATTAGCAATCACAACCATGCAGAAAAAAAACAGGCACGACACCAGCCTATGTTCTGACCTCCCAACCGACCTCATCTGGACCATCTCCTCTCGTTGGCGAACCTCTTCTTGGCGTCTTTAAAAACAAACAACACCACCCTTGTTTCCTTACATGCACAACACCATTTACTTAGATTTGCTAGCTCGCTAGAAGATGAAAGCCTCCTTAGAATAGGCAAATGCTAAACATTTCTCTACTTGTCATGAACAACAGTGTATTACACTGTGACTAGCATACTATACATCGATACAATGCATAAATATACATTTGCTAATAAATGTAACTAGACACTTGAGGTTCTCTTGCCATACTTATATAAAATGTGATGCAGCACTATCAAACCTCTCCCTCAAAAATCCCTAAGTGAGTATATTTTAGCATTTGTTGATTGGTTTGAGAGCTGACACGAGGTTGTAAGCAGACCACAGAAAGGGGAGACATAATGTTGGCCTTTTAGATTTCTTTTCTGTACAACAAATCTGTGCTCTCCAACTCGTTACTATTGTATTGTCTGATTTTTGCATTTAAGTCAGTGTGAGGCAGTTTTCTACTCTCCTGCCAAATGAAGGCAAAGTTTGTACAAAACATGTCCAGTTCATCTTTGCCACTCCATGACACACCATCTGCACTGTTCAGCTGAGATGCAACGCCTCGGAGGGCAGTAAAATACAAAACACATCTTCAGCAAATCCTTGCTAACAACATCGGGAAATTGCTAACAAGATTGACTGTGGATATCTGGTAAGGAACCACTTTTCAGTGCATGTTTAATGCGTAAAAATAAAAGGTCCTCTTCAATTTGGACTGAAAACTGCAAGAAAAGAAAATCTCTTGGGGCTGCATACCTCATCTCAGATTCGCGGCGACGCATCTCGTCCTGACGGCGCATCTCCTCCAGCCTACGTAGCTCTTCCTGTCGGCGCATCAGGTCTACAGGCAGGAAATACGTTACTACCCGAAAACGTACATATTCCATGGAAGACTAGAACCATTTCTTATGTCCATATCACAGTCAAAAGGTTTGGCTTCACAGACTGACTATGTTGGTCACTTGATTTTGCAGTGACTAAGTTTTGTCAGTTTTTTTCCTTAATCTGTCATTAATAGCTTACTCTTTAGAACTCTCTAATTTCAGTGATAAATTCAGTGCTTTCCACTATCCTGCCAAATAGAGCAAAAAAAAGTTTGCACTAAACGTATATTTGCCAATGTAATACACCATCGTAACAGATCAGCTGAGATACAACATGGTGTAGTTACTTGCACAAGATCTGTTCATACCTTTGGGTGATTTGAGACAATTTCATAACTGACTTTAAAATAATGCCACACATCAACAGTGATATGAACAAGGACAGAATCCTCACTGTTCAGACAGCCAAGGGAGTTTGTCATCAACTTCTAGAAGATGATCAGAGCATGATAGTTATGTTCATCATGACAGTTTCAGGTATGTTAACTTTTATGTTAAAAACAATTTGAAAATATAACTCTGGGGTTAGTTAGCAATTGTACATGCAATACAAAAACTTGGTGCAATTTTACGGAGCCAGTTTTGTAGATTGTAAACCAACTTTTTTTGTGCTTAGAAACTGAAAGGATGAACATAATCTAAGTCATACATTGTGAAAACAATTAAAGACAAGAACATACACCAAACTCAACAGAGAGCTTTACGAAAAGCAGAACACCAGAACACCACAGGCATGAATAAAACTTTCAAAGACAAAAAGAACAGTCTTTTAAAATATCAGCTTCTACAAAGCAAAACCAACATTTTTAAGGTGAGAACTACAAAACACGTTCACTCATGGGCAAACTGAAATACAACTAAACAGACATGCTTAAAATGAAGCAACCAAATACAAACTGGAGAAAGACAGTTCCTACATACCCTGGCGCATGAGGTTAGCCTGGTGTTCATGGATGGCTGACTGCATCTCTTCTTCCAGCTTCTCTCGTGCCACCAGGATGCGCTTCTCCAGGTCGTCCCGCTGCTGTTTCTCCATCTCATACAGCTGCTTCCAGCGCTGAGACATGTCGAACTCGAACGTGGACGGGTTAATGAACCTAGGCTGCACCTCGCGTTCACTGTAAAACATGGTCATACATAAACTCTAAGAACATCATTTTGAATTCCCAACTGTGTTCAGATGTCAGTCTTTTGTTCTACTTTTTTACTGCAATTTCTGGTGATCTTTGTTCAACCTGAGAAGAGTACAATTCTAAGGAAGCCTACAAAGGTGCTGTTCAGCCAAGGAACATGTCTCTTCAGAGATACACTTCAGAGACTCTAGTCCAATTCTGTTCCATTCATCATAACAGCATCCAATCCAGTACATGTCACTTGGTGCTTACCGTGTGTAGTTGGCATTTCTGGCGATGTGTTTCTCCTGCAGACCATCCTCCTCATCCTTCTGTTCCAGTGGCTCTACAAGGATTGGCTTGGGTGTCCTGGAAGAAAAGATAATGATACTCACATTTAGATTTTTGTTAGCCTATATTATTTAGTCAGTAGAATTTTAAGATTTAATCTGTATACCTATTTTGTAAATTATAAGTTGACCATTCTAAAGTCATTGTACATTAGTGCAATAATCCAATTAAACAAACAGTTCATTACACATCACCTGCCCCATGTCTAGCCAAGATAATTTGCATAGCAATATAGTCAATTAGCATAAATTGACAGCTTTGATTTGATTGTTGATTCCAGCTAATGCAATGAGTCCATTGTTCCAGTCCAGATGTGCTGGCTTACTGCCTTCCTGATTTACATAAGTTGACTTGGTTATCTGGAAATCATTGCTTGACACTTTTGTGTTAACAGTCATCAAACTGGTCTTTCCTAGTTTCATTTCCATAGATATCTAGTACTAGGGTCAATTGCTTTCCATGGATTATCACTGGTGTTTTATGTCCAGAACTTGGTGCTTGAATAGATTTTTTGTTCCACCATGATTTGTAGGCTTGGAAGTGCATAATTGTTATATGAAATGCATGTAACAAAGGTGCTGTTCAGCCAAGGAACATGTCTCTTCAGAGATACACTTCAGAGACTCTAGTCCAATTCAGTTCCATTCATCATAACAGCATTCAGGCGAATACACATTAGCAATTTTGATCATTGTCACTTTTCCTCAAAATTCTACTAAAAATTTGGCAAACATTACTGACAAAAGACAACAGATGCTGACTTGAAACATATGATATTTCATCAAGTTGACTGAGCAACTGTTATCTTACAGCAAGCATCACCACTTGCATAATTCTGGAACACTGAAGATCCACAAAATGGTATCATCTGTAGAGAGCAATGATCCATTTCACAGAAATAAGAGTGGGTAACTTACGCTGTGAGACAGAAGCAGCCTTCCGAGATCCTCTTGATGGCATTTGTCGCTCCTGGCTTTCTGGCAAACTCAACGATACCCTCTCCAGTGGGGCGCCCTCTGTCGTCCACGATGACCACTGCACGCTCAACCTCTCCAAACTGGGTGAAGGCCTGCTCCAGAAGCTCGTTGGACACGTGTGGGGAGAGGTTGGTGACCTTGAGGGCTGCGCCGTGTGTGGCAAAGCGGACGCGGAGCTGCTTGCCCTTCCGCATGGTGCCGTCCAGGTCTGATTTGGCAACTTCTGCATGATACCTTGTGTCCTGTGTGATGCAGTCTTTGTTAGGATGGACAATAGCATGGTAACAGAACAAAAAGAATCCATCATTGCAAATATATTTTCTGCTTTGCAAGATCATGAACAGTGTCAGGCAAATTTTAACCAAAATTCTGTCAAATAAAGGTTACAAAAAGGTTACTCAATTATGTTAGCATTTTCTTCTATTGTCTAGGAGCCCCAACAAAAACAATAGCAACTCACTCCAAAGCAAGCACCACAAATCACTGCATCCAAGCCCAGGATAATGTATACAGTATAGATGAATTTTGTATCAATAACCACCAAGCAAGATTAAATTTCATATACGCAATAATGTACATGGCTTTCCAAAATTTGGGTGACGGTGAGGATTAGGAAAGAAGCAATGGTTGAAAGGGAAGTAAGAAAACATGTCAAAGACTCAAACTTATATCAAACATGCCAAACATAAATATTTCCTTAAAATAATGTAAAATTTTTGTAGTTCTTTTGGTCACAACTTATTCTGTTAACCCCAGCCACACTACAGACTTAGGGTGAACTCACCAATCGGATGAAACCAAACCCTCTCTGCTGATTCAGGTAAACCTCAGATATCTCGCCATATTTCTGGAACAGCGATTTGAAAGCTTCTTCGTCCGTATCTGGAGTGAATCGAGGAAATAAAAAGAGAACCGTTTATCCATGGCCGACTTACCATCTTGAGTAATCCGTACCCCTGGGCAGCCCTCAGGAATATCTCAGACACCTCCCCATATGTCTGAAACAGCTTTACAAAATCTTCTTCGGTGGTATCTGCAGACATAAAGGGTGTCTGTAATGGGGTAGCACGCACACCTGTCTAAAATAACTGACCTAAAACTTTTTAAAAATGCCTTGCTTTCTCTTTCTACATTTCTTCCATGAAACAAATTTTCTTCAGACAGTTGTACCACAATGCAGCCAGTGGTCCTCCATACCACAATGGTAGAATGGCGTCACAATTTTTTCTAAGAATCTAACAAAAATAATTTTGTGGTGTGAAAAATGGTTCTCTTAAAAAAAGGCATAAACGCTACACATATTTAGTGGTCAGGTGTATACAAAATGTCGCAGGTAAATATTTCACAGAATTTACCAGCCAAAAAGTTCCTACCATTTACCATGTGCAAAACGCTCAAAGATGCCCATGTTGCTCATCTTTGTTCAAAGGTCGGTCCGGTCCGAACCATGCGTCATCATGAGTGAAAACCATAAAAAAGTATTTACTGAATATTTTCAAAATATATCACCATACAAATATTCTGTATCAATAGATAGTACCTTCTTTTACATTTCACATGAATCCTACGGTAAATCTAGTTGGAAAGGAACGGGAAAATTTCGCTTGGGACAGGGCCACGCCGTCAGCCGTGCGGGGTGTTGGGAGAGCGGTATGGCGTGTGTGCTCAACCAAAGGCAATTTTTCCTACTCGACATTTTACCACTTTTCATTGGATTTTCCCTCAGCAAAAACAAAAAAACGGCCATATTCAGCCAAAGAAATTACAAATGAACATAACTATATCCAATGAATCATTCTACAATGGTAAATCTTCGTGAAAATTATCATTGACTGAGTGCGCAGCGCCGACAGAAATAATTTTGTACCTGGGGTGAGGTTTCCAACAAAGAGTCGGCATCTTCCTGTGAATTTCTTCTCGTTTTTCTTCATCAGGGGTTCCTTCAAGTCTGCCGACATGATGGGTTCGTTCTTCTGACGGGCGTCGGTGTCTCCTTTCCCCTTATTATCCTGCATTTTCTCGAGTTTGAGCGAATTTCTGGACATCGAAATGAGAGCCGTACACCACCAGACAACGCAAAATTCTGAAAATGGCGTCTCTTCTGCCTCACGCGGTACTCATTTACATACCGGAAATGACCGAAGAAGCCCGAACAAAGCCGAAGATTTTCGGTCAGTCAGTAATTTGTTACACGTGTGTCATTGTCATAACTGCATATAAAACGCGTACGGCTAAAAACGTTGGAAGCGTTTGAAGATTAAAAAAAATCATCAGTGGCGTAGGTCGGAACTGATCAATGTTACTTTGAAAATTAGAGAACGTATATTTATCAAAATTAATGATGGGCCTGGAAAATAGATTGGTAGAATTGGGGTGACCACATGGACACAACAATCTTACGAGAACACACTTTTTGATCTTTGATACACTTCAATCGTCCTATCTGTGAATAAAAAAAAATACATAAAATGGACCTCAGAAGAAGAAGAAGAAGTCAACAGACACTGTTGAAATAACTATCAACTATTGTACATGAATTTTCAAGGCCCAAATGACAACCTCCTTCAATGGTTATCCCTAATTTCTTGAGAGAAAAAAACAAAAACAAAACTTTTCCCTCTTTAACTTGTCAGTTGGCATGAATTGGCTTCTCAAGTTTCCGGTTACTTTCCCGCCACGTATGATTACATGAGGATTGTGGATTCATTTCCCGCCACCAATTAGCAGTCGGCAAAGTTCGTAAATAGCTGTGATTGAAGGAGCCTTGCAGAAATACTTCCAGTAACCCTACACGAAGTCTTTTTGCTTGTGGTTAAGACAACAGAGGCTTCTTATTTGCTCTAATGTATGTCTCAAGAACCAATCCACGAAGTAAAGGGGATTTTGGGGGTAACAAAATTTAGGTCACGCTTTCTTCTCGGTAAAGATCGGAAGTCGTGTCCTCGGGTGCCTTCGGCATCAATCGGATTTCCATCATGGCGGAAGAGCGTGCGGATTTCGGGGAGGTAGGACGTGACTGCAATTTATCGCGAAATTCTGCATTTTCTTTGTTTATGTCTGCCGATATTTGGTGTCTCTATGTATGACTTTGCACCACATTGCCCAACACAAGCAGAAGAGTGGCTGATATTCCCGCAAGTTCGCAAATTTGTGGAAAATTGTGTCGGGCCACCCTCGGCCCTTTATGCGTTTTGCATGACAAATCAAGCTGTTTTCCTGTCAGCGTCTGGCCACATTTTGCCGTCCTTCAGATCTGTTTAGAGACATTTGTGTGTCGTTGCTAGTTTCCCAAACCTCTTTTATTGTTGTTCTGTGGATGCTCGTGTCGTAAACGAATGTGTCAGTTTTTCAGGGTGTTTTCTCGCTATTCGTGACACCCACCCCTAGCAATGCTTACTGACTCTCCCCCGTGGTATTTTCGTTAGGTACGCACTCCTTCGCCATCAGAAATGGACGTCACCGGGTCGAACGGTCAATCATTGGGTGCTGATGACACTATGTCATCATTTGAGACGCAAAAGCACCAAAATTTGAACGGAGAGAAAGGGATTGTGGAACAAGATGAGCCCAGCACTGACTCTGGGGGGCCCACTGCAGGGAAAGGGGAGGTTCTGGTGCCAAGTGAGAAACTTGAAAATGATACCATGGATGCTTCAGGTAATGTCAGTGTTGCCTTGGCAACCGGGGATGATGAAGATGAGCCAATGGAAGCTGATGAAGATGGTTCTAGTGCTGAGCCCAGGAATGGTCATAATAATGTAGAACTCAGTGCAGAGCTAGATGCATCTTCAGCAATGCAATCAGAACATGACAAAGACACAGACAGTCACATTGAGCCAGAAACCAATGAAGTAACTGAAGAGGAATCATCACTTGATCATGTTTCCCACAATACAAATGTAGATATAACAGATGTACAGGAAGCAACCAGTAGTCAAAACAGACAAACAGGAAGCCAGGCAGACAATAGCATCAGTGGTAACATTCCAGTAGTAGAAGCAGGTGGTGCTGAAAATAGTTCATTTGAGGTCATCAGTGATGAGGAAATTTCAAAAACAAGGCCAGTAGAATGTTTTGACTCGAATATACCAACAGACCTTGTAGGAGAATATGATTCCGGTATACAGCAGCCAGTCACCCCTCCAACCCCCCTCCAAGATGAGGATGCCCCAACCCCCTTACAAGATGAGGCAATGGACACAGAGGAACTTGACGATCAAGTAGTAGATACCAGTTCTACAGGCCCCTCTGTAGATAACACTCACATGCAAGAAGTGGCAAATGAAGACACGTTCTCTTCCCAAGACACTGATGCTCAGGCGATCTCTACAGAAGAAGGCTCTGAAGAACAGCCTGCTGAAACTACAGAGGAAGACTCCAAAGAACGGCCTGCTCAAATCACAGAGGAAGACTCTGAAGAACAGCCTGCTCAAACCATAGAGGACTCTCCCACACCTGCCTTAGGCCTTGTTACGTATCCTGACTCAGAAGAAGATGGTCAGTCAGAAAAAGAGGAAACTGAGGACACCAAAGCCGACCAGTCCCAGGAAGAAGGTGAAACACCTGAACTAGCAGAAGAAAGAACATCATCTGATAAAGAGGAAGAAATCATGAATGAGGAGCCAATTGAGACTGCAGCCAACTTACCTCCTGATCAGGTTGCAACTGATACTGATTTGCCAGTAAGTCAGGAGAACAAAGAGGAAAATGACATAGAAGGGTCTATAACTTCTCATCACATAGCAACAGAGGAGGAAAAAACAGAGGATGCTGCAAAACCTGACTCTCAGGAAGACTCCGAAGCACTGCCAACTATCCTGAAGGCTTTTGCCAGCTCAGACTTACCAATAGAACCAGATGAACAAATGGAGGAGGATGGTCCACAGGATAAAGATGATGTACAGCAGGATACAGAGGGGACGCAGACAGAAGAGATACTTAATGAACAGAAGGATGCAGAGCAGACAGAAGAGCTACCTGATGAGGAAGAACCTAGTGAGAAAGAAGCAGAAGAACCTCAGGTTGAAAACACAGAGCAAACAGTAGAAATCCAGAAAAGTGGGTCAGATGAAAAAGAAGCTGATGGTCAAGAGGACAAAGAAGATGAGACTGGAAGAGATGGACCAGAACAAGCAGCAGTGTCTGTTTCTGAGACGACAGCAACCTCAAATTCATCCAAAAAGGTAATTTTGCAAGTCACCTGACTTTCCTTATAAAAATAATTTTGTGTTGTGTGTACCAATACACATATTACATGTAAGAAACTAGAGTTTTCTAATGAGAGATGGAATCCACATGTATTGTATATTACAAGGCAAGATATCTTTAAGGTAGAGCAGGGCTCGAAATACCACATGCATATGCAAGTTTGTGCAAGTAAAATTGGTGTGGTGCAAGTAAGTTTAGACCAAACTTGCACCAGTGCAAGTTACTTTTGTCCTCTATACCTGACATTAGAAAAAGCTTACACATACCGAGAATATTGTCTGTCATTGAAAGGTAAAAGAAAATAACACTGAATAAAAAAAAAGCCTAAATTTGTTTTTTCTAAATTTGGTTTGACATCCAGGTAAACTATTTTTTTAAACAAATCCATCTCTACAATGCTAATGATTCCTAAGGTGCTGTCTTACCTTGATTTGCATATGAGTTACATTTGCATACTAAATATGTTCAACTGGTTTTTCCAGTTATATGTATTGTATTGAGTTGTTCTACCACTTCATTCTGGAGATGCTTAAGACTAGTTACTGTGATGGATGTCACTTGAAGAGTCCAGAAGAAATCTATGGATCTTATCGAGTTGTAGACATTGAATTGTCTTTAATTGAGGCTAAATTCACAGTTTTTATGAAACAGTTTGTACAATTTCAAACCAAAAATAAAATACGCTACGGAAAAACAAATATCCAAACATGTGGTCTTTACCGGTATGTATCCCCATTTACTACTAGTCACGTACATTTGCAAATTTTCAGAAGAGGAGATAAGGGTTTAACAGTTCACTATTTTGGGTTGTGCAAGTAAGTTTCTTTTGGTGCAAGTTACCTTTGGCTTAACTTGCACAGGTGCAAGTTGACTGAAAAGTGTATTTCGAGCCCTGTAGAGGTTGGTGTCTCTGCTTAAATTTGTTAATTGAAGCCTAATTATTTTTGTGCATTTTTTTTCATTCATCCATCCAAGCAGAAAGACACAGGAGATGATGACTGGGACATCATTGATGTGACAGATGAGGTCAAAGGTGAGCCTGACATCATCACCATTGATGATGATGAAGATGCAGAAACTGAAACTACAAAGGATGCAGGATCAAACAAATCCAAGGTAAGGAAAACAATGAAAGTTTCTTAGTTATATTGATTTTTGAATAGTAATAATCATAGACAATGACTTTAAAGATTTCAAACTCCTTTATTTTGCAGTAAATGATCTTCAGCCACTTGTAAAACTGTGGTTACGTTATACTATTCATATGAATGTTAACGGTAGGTCTGTTTCATTAATTACCATACTAACAAGTTAAAGAAGAAGGCTAGTAAAACGGTTAAAAGAGTGACTTGATATTTTTTGTCTGGATTTGTGTTAGATGGATGCAAATAAAGATGGGCAAGGAACAAGTACTGAGACAGGAGGCTCTTCAGGTAAGGATTTCAATTTACAGTATGATACAAGGTGATGAAATAAGATCAGTACAAAAAGTTTTGCATTATCATCATCTTGTATAATTCAGTTTTGTCTGCAATATGACAACTTTACTTCTTACTCTAATGTTTAACTTAAAGCTTGGTACTTCTTTAAAGTAGTTAGTCTGAAATATGCTACCAATACTATGATACTATTCCAATATATATACCAGGTGAGGAAGAAGTGTTCTATAGAGTGTTCTTTAGAGCTAAGTTTGTTCTAAAGATCCCCAAAATTTATTCTTAGAATATCCATAGATTGAGGTCTTCTATAGAACTAATGGTTTCCTAGAAAAAGACTGACAGGGTTCCATGGAACACATAGTCTTCCATAGAACTCATAGCCTTCCATAGAACTTATAGTCTTCCATAGAACTAACTGCCATCAGTTTTGAAATGACTTACAATGTATTATGTTCCAAAGACATGAAGTTTCCCACCTTCCCTAGCTCTACATGTTCAGTGTGTCTTCTCCTAACCCTTGCTACCTTGCTCCTTTTAACTCTAACACTCTAGAGCTTGTGTATTCTGTCTGTAGTGTCCCTTCCTTTGTGGTTTGTATCCTAACTTTGCGTAACTTCTGGCTGTAAGGTTGCTTTCCTTTTTGCCATAAAATGCTTTTGTCGTCTCCCTCCCCATTTTGTGCATACCCCTTTCCACAAAGACATCAGAGCTGAGCAGCAGTATCCCTGTCTTGCTGCAGAATTGCAGCGCGGGGAGGACTCAGACGCCACAGGGAAGGGATCTGCTTCATCCGAGAAGAAAGCTCGAGTGCCGCCTTTGCTGCCATACCAGAGGTTCTGTAAGAGGGTAAGAAAATGTTCCTCGTTTCATTTTGTAGACCACATAATGTGACAATTAACTTCAAGTTCAATATCTTGATGAACACATCCAAAAACAGACTTTCTTCCGAATCCAAGTATCATTTCTTTGTTCTCCAAAGCACAGAGATAATTAAGTTTCTTATTTTTGTTGTTTCTCAGAAACTTGAGGATGTGCAGAAGGAGAATCCTGCCATGAGCTTGACTGAGTTGGCTGCAGCCCTCTTCAAGATGTGGAAGGAACTGGACGACAAAAGCAAGCAGATTTACAAGGACTGCTACTACTCTGAGAAGGTTATCTTTGAATTTAGCTCTTTCATTGCATTGCCATTGACAGTCCTTCTGTCTCAGACTCTCTGCTTAGAAGACAAAAAGGAGGATTTTAGAAATGATGTAAATATATTCAGAATCTAAAGTTAAAGTGTTTGTAGTTTTTAAAATGTTGTTTTGTTTTGCACTATAGAAGGTATATGAGGAGGACACAACACTTAGCACTGTTAAGGAGATAAAGGAAGAGCCGGTAGATGAAGATACCATAGAGGCATTCCTTAAAGAGATGCAGGGTGAGGACCAGACAGATGTCCAGCTGGATGAAGCTGAGGCTTCTCTGGAGGCTATTCAACATGAGACAGAAAAAGAACTAAAGGTGAGATCAGGGGGGCTTTACTGTAAAATCAGGAACTTTCATAATGGTTAAACGTTCACGGTTTTCATGGTGGCCACTTCACAGAAACTTTCACAATGGTTAAACGTTCATGGTTTTCATGGTGGCCGCTTCACTGCAAATTTAAAACCACCGCGAACATTTTTCCATGGCAGTAAAAGACTACAAAGCATGGTGCTACCGCGAACTTTAAAAAAAGAACGCAAAAAGTTCTTTTTCCTGCTACCGCGAAATTTAATCCCAGTGAACTTCAATACATTTACAGATTGCAAATTGCAAAAAAAAGAACGTTTTTTCTTTTGATGTTTCATATTGTCTTCTTTACAGCATCCTAGTCCATTTCTCTATGTGAACAAAATCAGTGCATCTATTTGATACTCATGTGTTGTTTTTCTCCTGCAGTGTTTTGCCCAGGACACCATGAATGAGCTCCTGGGGATGTTTGGTTACGATGGTGTAGATGAGGACGAGGCCAGTACCCTCCAGATTAGCTCCAGTTTCGTGCCTACACCACCAGCCCCACCCCCTGAGCCTGCTGCTGCACAAGGGGAGGGGGTCACTGTCACCTCAGGCTCCTGTATGTGGTGTAAGAAGAAAAGTACAGCACTGGACTTTGTTCTTAAGGTTAGGGAAGTCATTTTTTATTTCTGGACATAATGGTAAAAATGTAATTAAGTCATAGTAATAATCTGGTCTGGATGTTAGTCAAGCAAGTTACTGGAATAAAACCTTTGCAGTCATAGGGGATTGCTGCCCCTACGGCCGGTGAGGCTATGGGACCGGTGAGGTGAGGTGAGGAGTCATAGTACCAAAGAGATAATTTTTGAGGTTACACTTTGTTAAAATCCAACTGTTGTTTTCGTGTCCACAGTGCCAAAAGACAATATTTGAGCATATCTGTTTGTTAAAGTCCAACTGTTGTTTTGATTCACAGATGCAGGATGGGAAAACGCAAGCTTACTGTACAGCTGAGTGTTTGGCACGAGGAAAGGTCGCCAACGCTCGCCTCACCCCCAAATCGCTGGCAGAGAAGGTCAGCAATGCAGCACATCAGCGGTGTTTCTTCTGCCACCGGCTGTTCAGACGTGGCCAGGACAAAACGTTTCCTACACGAGATGGCAACAAAATCTTCTGTACCGAGCAGTGTGCTGATTCATATGACAGGAGCAAGCTTGCAAAAACCTGTGAACAGGTTAGCTTTGATGTGTCCTTTTGTTCTCGTTGTATATTAGAATTTTCTTGCCTATGGTAAATGTGATACTGTGAAATATCAGACATTGTGCCCAGAAGTGCCTCCACAACTTGCCTGTTTCCTTTTCTTCTGTTACAAACTTACATATTCCACTGCTGTGTCTGATAACAAGTTTTTGAAATATCTTCCTTTTTTTTTCAGTGCAAGAAGAGTGTTTCTGGTGACAAAGTCATGAAGTGCAATGGAAACCACTTCTGCTCACAGATCTGCGTAACGGCACATCAGAAATCCCAGTCCCGCCGGAACCGCGTGTGCGACAACTGCAAACGACCGGGAACGGCCTCTCAGAACTACCACATGGCAGTTCCAGGGGGCCAGCCCAACAAGGTGTTCTGCAGTCAGGTACCTGTACCATTTCTACCTTCATACTTCAATGATGTAATTGAAAGAATTGCTTCCAGACCTTTTTCTGAGTTATATAATAATTTTGTTTACCAACCCAAGTTTAAGAACACAAACACAAAATGTAGCTCCATTAGCATTTGTCTGACAGGTTATGTATATCCACCAAATAGCTTGGCTCCTACATCATGTGTCTTAAAAAGGACTTTGAAACTAGGAAGGTCCTAGCAAGGGAAGCAACCAACAAATTGGACAAAATCTGGAAGTCTAATATCCCTAACAAACTGAAGGTCTAGTGGAACCTATTCTGCTGTATGGTGCAGAAACCTGCACACTTACTTACCAACTTCAAAACAGATTAGATGGGACCTACACAAAGTTACATGTACTTCGCAGAGCATAGAATATATCTTGGACTCAACATGCTACTCTTAAAACAATTTATGGAAATCTCCCACGGCTATCTCAGAAGCTGACTCACCTAAAGGTAAAATTTGTGGGACATTGTTGTTGAGCCAAGCAGGAAATAGTTTTGTCTGTTCTCCAGTGGAAACCGAGTGCCTGGGTACATTGCAGAAGTTTGACTTTCAGACACTTAAACTAGAGACTCTGGTATCAATTTTGTGAACTTAGAACAAGCAATGTTAGATGGGGCTTTATGGAGTGAAATATGTACTAGCTGCTCCCGACCTCCAGCCGAGTATGTACTATGTAATACTATGTTTGATAGATCTCTAGTGCAGCACCTCCAGATGTACAGTTTACATATGCAGGAGTGCATTTTACCGGAGGATGTTCCATTGGAGGTCTCCTAAGGCATATTTTTCTCAAGGTGGCAGATATACTTGATTTCGCAGAACTATGTTAGTAGACATTTAAGAGTTAATGGCCAAAATACTGACCATGTGTCCATGTTCTGGTGTCCAGGGCTGTCTGCAGATGTTCCAGAAGAGAGCTAAACCCTGCACCAACTGTAAGGACCTGCGATCTGACCAGACTGTCATCGCCCAAGTGGACGGGGGAGACTTCAAGGAGTTCTGTAGCTCAGAGTGTGTCATCAAGTATGAGGAGAAGAAATCTAAGGTGGGTCTCTGAGTCTCACCTTCTTCAGTCTGTGTGTATTGCTGTAAATTTGTATGATTTGGTAGGGATCTGATTTCAGGGGAGGAGGGGTAAGGAGGTTTTTAAGTTTTGAGGTGTTTGTGGTTGAAATAGTTCTGGGTGTGACAGTAGTAATACAATGGGAAAGCATACTTGCAGTGTCTTGATGTCATGGTGGAGAGGTCTTCACAAAAACATGGAAAAACAAGGAAAATAAAACTTCTGAACATTTTGAGTTTTATAACATAAGGCAGAGATTGTACATGGACAAGGACTGCACAGACTGTCTTCATCATTATCATCTCGGGCGACTTGCCTGGCCAAGTCTACCCTTTCCTTCCAGACATCCCTGACCCCATACAGTTCTTAAGATCTTGTGACTTGTGAAGACTGTACCATTGTTTTAAAGTGGAGAAATGTTCAGGCTCAACTACTTGCCCAGTGTCAGGGACAGGCCCTTACATAGGCCTAAATTCTGTGCAGTCCACCACTAACAGCAGCCATGATATACTGTTGTACAGATGTCGGAGCCTGGGAAGTGCTGGATCTGTAAGAGCACTACTAGGGTCAAACATGAAGTCAACTACCAGGGTACTGTGTACCGGCTCTGCACAGACAAATGCTTCCAGGTACACCTTTATCAAGCCTGCTTCATACTAAATGTTTTCAGTACCGTTTCAGTTTGACATGGTGGTCCAGACCTGAGAAGACTTGAACTTCATAGATAATAAGTATAATCAGGGCTCTAGATACTGGATGCACATGCACTTATTTGCACCAAAAACTGCAGCTGTGCACCTACTTTGTCACTTTGGGTGCAGCGATACTCCTGAATATTTATGCTTATTTTATGTTGTGCACTGTGCAGCTAAATTTGTACCATAGGTATACCATTATTGCACCTACCCCCAAAATTAATTTTGAGCCCTGAAATAAAAGTAGAAGAATACCCAAAGTTTTGTTGCCATGTTGGCATATATGCTAACTGTTGTATGTTATTGTCCTCTAAATTAAGTGTTGTCTTTTCCTGTGTGTACTACCAATAATGTCAGGTGTTTCCTGGAGTGTACACAATGAATGACTTTATTGCACACTATACCACAGATGTTCCGTGTGGCCCACAATCTGAGCATGAACTGCTGCGACCAGTGTAACCAGTACATCTACAACCAGGACGGGCCGGCACCTCAGAGCATGCAGTACGAGGGGCAGATGAAACGCTTCTGTTCCACCATCTGTGTCAACACCTTCAAACAGGTGAACTGGCTGCACTTGTGTTTACAGAACAGGTGTAACATGTTTTGTGTGAGCTTCTGTGAGCACATTTTTTGCTTGATTTTGTGCTTGGGGTATTCCAGAATATATCATGATGTTACACTTAATATTTATGTCACTTAATTGTAAATGGTATATTTACAGTATCATAGTTGAAAATGTACCATATTGTGATTAAGCAGATGTAAATACTCTTTTGACAAAAGTAATTGTATACTAGTCAGAGTAAATACTACATAACAGTTGCATACATGAAATTCGACAGTTAAATCTTTTAGTGATTGAAGTCATCTTATAATAGCTGATGCTACTGACATGTTTGACATGGTGCTGAGCTTTTGAATATTTGAGTTAAAAATTGACCATTGTAGGGGTACCCGAAGGGAGAAGTTGTACCTTTACACCATGTAGTCTAAATGGGTAATTTTCTCACCCATCTTGGTGGTGTGTCACTTTCACAAAGTACCTTGTACCAATTAACTTCTAAAAAAACACTATGACATATTACAGAGTCTAAAACGTTTCCAAAACTTTTTCACCGGTAAGATGTTTAGTATGGCCTTCTTTTCACATTGCTTTTGAGACCACTGTTCAGGGTTGCTGTAAACAATTTCCATAGAAACTGGATACCCATTCCAAATATGGCATCCAAAAGGGAACACCAGGAGGAATTGTTCTCATGCAGATTTGAGCCTCCCAGACGACCCATTAGGAGGTCAAGGGATAGGTGAGGTGAGGTGAGACTGCCTGGAGCCACTGTGCTGGGTGTCTGTCAATCACCAAGGAGGCTTCAAAGGTTTCAAAGAACCGCCCCCATGCCTGATAAGTAGGGCGTTCCCCCAGAGTCCAATCCCACGTGCCAAGAGGATTTCCTCCCCAAACTAGTTTGCGCCAGCTAGCTAGAACCCTGAAGTCTGTGTACTTTTTTAGTTCTTCACCAACCAAATGTTTTCTCCATTTCCTGTCAACAGAAGAACAGGAAGTCCGTCATTTGCGGCTGGTGTAAGCTGGCCAAGAGTAACTTTGACATGATCGAGCGAGTGGACACAGGCGGCAAAGTCACCATGTTCTGCTCCATCAACTGTCTCTCTTCATTCCGGTTGGTCCAAAGTTTCTTTTGATCTTTTATGAATCTTGTCACATTGGGTTTTGAATGTTGACTACATTCACTGTATTATGAAACCTAATAGAAAGAGTGATGAAAAGCTACTGTTTGATACACATCAATGTAATCATCTTCTCAGCATCATTTATGCAATGACGCTTGAGCTGTCAGTCACATTTAATACAAGTCCCTATTTAGGCAAAACATAAAGTTTTGAGTTCTATATATTTACCAGGGTTGGTTGAATTGATAATTACAGCACAAATAGCTTGTTTTTATCCAGATTTTCTAGAGACAGCATTGAGTGTTCTTCACTGTTCTTTCCTTCTATTTTCCCAGCAGATCCTACGGTAGCATAAGATACTTAGAGTGTCAAAAGCTGTCAGAGGGGTGAAGTCGGCCTAGGAGTGTGTTTGGCTACTGCTCCTGGCAGCTTTTGATACTATCTTATGCTATCGTAGTATCTGCTTGGAAATTACCTTCCTTCACAAAATAACAACCCCTCCATCTTTAGCCTGAAGCAGAACATGGATGTAGGGAAGAGCACCCCCTGTAACTTCTGTGGGAAGACTGCCCTGCCTCAGTACCACCTCACCATGAGTGATGCCAGCATACGTAACTTCTGCTCCTACTCCTGTGTCATGAACTTCCAGCAGGGCTTCAGTACCAAGGTGGGCATGTTTCTGAGCTCAAGTCTACAGGTTTTTACTTCACCCCAGGGGAGAGAAGTATTGTTTTTGGCATTTCTGCCTGTGTGTGTGTGTGTGTGTTTGTGGTGTGGTATGTGCTCCTGCCCTCCTCTGACTAATATGACAGCCATTCAGTTTGGTGACACTAAGTGTTACTGCGAGTGTATTTATTTAACTACAATAAGTGTTGTTTAAACATGATGTCATGCACTGCTATTTGAATAATACAAAAGGTAATTTATCATACAAAACTTTTAAACCCATTGCAAGAGATAATGTCAGAATTCTCAATATCTTATTTACCAACAATCATGAGAGCTCCTTTACAGAAGGATAAAGGCAATCAGAGTTGGAATGCTTCACCCCCTTACCCATGCCCATACTGCTTTGCGACCCTTTTAGTCCTACTGATAAAAGACAGCAGCACGGAGGATGAATTGCAATGCTGTATGTGGTTAGGGCTGCTTTTAAGCACAGCAGTTTACCTGAACCACAACTGTACCTGAATAATTTGACAAAGTTTAGGTACTAGTATCTCATACATAGGGGCTATGGCCATAAAATGATCCCTTCAAAATCCAACTGATTTTAACACCCACACAATGCTTCTGTCTTTTTCCAGTGGTAGATTTTTTTGTCACGAATTGAAAATATACTTGAATATGTTCAGATACAGAACTTGGACATGGACATTCTAGTTTCGGTGCCCCTGAAAATGACGTTGGCACCATTGCAGCCTGACACTGACAAATGCACATACAAAATGTACACACACACAGACACACACACACACACACACACACTGTGACACACACACACACACATTTCAAAAACAATGCTTCACTCTATTGGGGTGCACCTTGTCATTTAAATGCCCAAGTCACAATGGCCTTGAAGGTGTACGTGTACATTGTAAATTCATTTGTACTTGAGGCTTCTTCTGTATGTCAGTAAGGTGATATAGACCAAAAGTAAAAAGGCCCTACCACTCGCTTTGAAAAATATCCTCAAGATGCAGCTTAGAATTTTCTTTGTACCAATTCAGTTGAACACCTTTTACAACTTTTGGCACTTATGGACAGAGTCAATTCATAATGGCATACGTATTCATGAGAGATTTTCAATCTGTCATCAAGTTGTCACCCACTGGCAACACAGTGAAGAGGCCAACATCAGAACAGGTCAAGGCAAAGGATCGCGATCGCAAAAAGAAGGTACGGAATATAATTGAATTATTAAAGACTTGCTTTTGATCCTTTGTATTTCACACAAAACATTTGAGTACTGATAGATAGCTAAGTTTGGCAATGAAATGTCCTTTCTATCTAGGCTCTGGAAAAAGAGACGCCGGAGCAAGCGGAAATACGCAAGCAGAAGAACAGAGAGCGTATGGAAGCTAAGCGGAAACAAGAAGCAGAGTATGAGAGGCAGAGGAATATCAGGTTACTATTGTCATTTTATTAATAACAGATAGTAACAGATGTAGAAAATAAATTGAACTGTATACCAATCTGTCTTATTTGAGCTATTGATTATGAATTGATAGGACAACACAATTATGGAACATCTCTTATTCCTCAGGTTGGCCCAAAACAGAGAGAGAAGGGCAGAGAGACTTGAGCAGCGTAAGATGCGGATGTCTGAGTGCCAGGATGAAACTTGTGAAAAGTCGTCACCTACTGGCAACACGGTGACGATTAAGAGGACACGAACATCACCATTAAAGCGAAAGGAAAAGGATCGTGAACGTGTGAGAAAGGTACAAAATGTAATCAAATGATCATGGCTCGCCTTGAATTCTTCACATTTTTCATACATGGATTTTTCAAATAATTCACAATAAGTGCATGTATTTTGGTAATTAAACATCCTTTCTGTTTAGGCAAGGGAAAAAGAGACGCCGGAGCAAGCAGAAATACGCAAGCAGAAGAACAGAGAGCGCATGCAAGCTAAGCGGAAAGAAGAAACAGGGGAGAAGAGGGATATCAGGTGATCATTGTCATTTGATAGATAAAAGATAGTAAAAGATAAACATCAATTAACTGTAATAATGCAATCAAAGCTATGAATTGTGAAATATCAGGACAACATAATCATCAAACATCTCTTGTTCTGCAGGCTGGTTCAAAACAAGAGAAGATATGCATTGAGACGTACTATAGAAACACCTGAGCAGCAAAGGCAGCGACTGTCCAAGGCACGAGGCAAAACCGCAGAAAGGCGTGCCAACGAAACGCCTGAACAGCGAAGGCAGCGGCTGTCCAAAGTGCGAGATCAAGTTGCAATAAAACGTGCCAATGAGACACCTGAACAGCGAAAACAGCGGCTGGCCAAAGTGCGAGAAAAGGCAGCAGAGAGACGTGCTAATGAGACAGCAGAGCAGCGAAGGCAGCGGCTGGACAAGATGCGAGATCAGACTGCTGAAAGGCGTGCTAAAGAGACGCCTGAGCAGAGAATACAAAGGTTCTCTCAAGACAAGGACAAAACAGAAGAAATATGTGATACTCTGACTTCATCAGAGGAATCTGTTATGATATCTCCTAGTTTTGTATTGTAAACTTTTTTTTACTGGCTTATTTGTTGCATCTGTTCATATTCTTGTTACTTATGTTTTATTGAGTGATTGATGAATGAAAGAACGATTGACTGAATTTGCAAGATGGATGATTACTTTCATTTTTAATCATCATTATCATGTCTATTAGATGACATAAGAATATGGTTCACATGTAGCTACTAGCTTTCAGCTTTATGATACATGTATCAAAATAAACTTTATTTGCAATAACCATGGTAGAAAATTTATCCATTTAAAATGAGGCTGTTAGAAAATGAAATAAGATTAAGATTGAGGCATTAATAAGATTGAAGCATTATTACTTCTCCCAAATATCTACTCGTGTGTATGTTTCATCCCAATTTTGGCCAATCTACTAATTTCAAATGTTAGTAAATTACACCAAATGTTCTTAGGGCAAGATTTTTCATACACTGCTTAGAATTGAGCCAATGATACTGTTTCATTGTTTATAAACATGTTCACAAAATAACCCATGAACTGAAAGGGCTGCAAAGTGGTACATGTATGAAGATGTAGAAGTGCATATTGTACTGAGTAGTGTGAAGGGGATGGGTTCTACTATCTCTGATTCCATATTATACTATGTTGCCAAGTTCTGTAAACTGTAAACCTGTATGTGCTTAGTTTACAATATTTATTTCTGATAAGAGCTTGATACAGTGGAACACATGCCATTGCATTGTCAAAACACTGCAAAATAATGAATAAATAGATACAAACTTTCAAATGTTATGAGTTACTTGACTGAACTCAGTGCATCTATTGGCTGCTATCACAAATGCAGCATTATATGCAAAGAAGGCAAAGTCTGCCATCTCTGATTGCCTTGTACCTTCTGTGAAGGAGCTCTCATGATTCTTGCAAGACCACTTTGCGTTTTGCAGATTGGCCAAAAAAAATCCAGATTTCGCACTTTCAGTTATTGAATTATTTTTTTTAAGGAAAATTAAACCTGTAAGTTAGTAAACTTTGGGTCTGTATGAATTGGATGAAGTTCGTCATGAGCTCTGGTATGATTGGTGCTATCTGATAGATATTGTTAAAACCATCATTCAAAGTGCCAGAATAGAAAAGATCTTTCGGTGATATAGGAGGATATAACTGGGACACAATTCTTGACACTTAGCTTCAGTCATTATTACATGTACCTGAGAAAGGTGAGAGACAGTCGCCAAATGTTGACTAATGTAGCTTCTTGGTTGTGGAGAAAGAACTTTTAACCGACCTGATGAAATTGTTCACAAATCAAGGTGCCAGTTCCCCAGCCACCAAAACCCCCAACAGGCCCACACCTCACCTGTCCCCAGTGCAAGCGTTGGTTCAACAACAGACCTGAGACATTTGAGTACAAGGGGAACCCCATGGCCTTTTGCAGTAAGGGATGTAGTGAGGACTTCAAGAAGGCAAACTCTGTTGTGTGTGAGTGTGACTACTGCCACCAGGTGGGTATAAATTGAAAAATCCTTCTTTTGAATCTTTGTCCGTGAATATATTTTATTTCATCAAACTTTAATGTAGCCCTTGGAAATTTTAGAAAAATGTTAACAATTTTTTCTACAGGAGAAGATCCTTTATGAGTCCACCGTTTTCTCTGGAAGCACCAAGAACTTTTGCAGTGAGGGCTGCAAGCTGCTCTTCAAGCAGGACTTTGCCAAGAAGCTGGGACTGAGGTAATCATAGTATTGTGTGTAGCAGTAAAAGTAGAAAATTATATCAAATTGTGGGGGAGGGGGCAGTCATATTTGTTACGAACAATAATAGTATGTGTAATGCCCCTGTCACAGTATATGAATCCATCTGGTTTTATATGGCATTAAGCTCTGTTGTATATTGTTCTACAGGTGTATTGTGTGTGACTACTGTGCCCAGACTTGCAGGAAGGGTCCAACCAAGACAGTCGAGGGGAAACAGCTGCACTTCTGCAGTAACGACTGTAAGGAGAAGTACACCATGTGGTACTTTGGGGTGGCCAGGTAAATACTCAAGAAGTGTTCTAAGTGCACCAATTGCAAGTTCCAAGTTGCTAACATGATGTGTGTTCTTACCTCCATGAAAATGAAGGTATTGTTTTTGGTCAGTCTGTTTGTTTGCTTGCCCTGGTGTGTGTTTGCAGTTATTCGAATATTGCAGACTGTATGTGGGTGTGAGACAGAAAAGGGTATAACTAGAGACATGCAGGATGGGAAGGTTGGTTTTTCCCCGGGCCGAAGTTCTTCAGGAACTGAATTAGCGAGAAATTCCCAAAATGCATAACAGAAGAAATGCACAATAACTCACAATGATAACAGGTGCAGGCCTGGCCTGAAATGTGTCTATGATTTAATCAAATAGGCCGCCAATGACCTAGCCTGAATCAATTTCCTGAGGAGGATTTGGCAGCCAATCATGGAAGTATGAGATCTTTGATTTCTTTTTCCAGATGTGACGGGTGTAAGAGACAGGGGAAGCTAGCGGAGAAGTTTGTGTGGCGAGGAGAGATGAAGCGTGTGTGTAACCAGACCTGCCTGCTCCAGTTCTACATGCAGCAGAACTTCCCCAACATGTCCACTCAGAAGGGACCAGAGAACACCTCCTTAGGGGGTCAGTCATATCTGTCATTATATCACATCAACTAGGGGTGGTAACTGGTACAGAAATTCAGATCCAGGTATGGTCCAGGTCCAGAGGAAAAGGTCCAGGTCCTCCATCCGGTATACTGATTTTTTTCAGGTCCAGTTTTTCTGGACCAGTCCAACAAGAAAAAACGGTTCTGTACCGGAACCCACCCCTATCATCAACAGAATTTCAGATTCTGCTATGTTTCCCTCTTGGCCCCCAAATTACAGCTCTGTTCAACTCATTACACAATGTACTAGTATTATATAGTTTTGCCATTAATCAGTTCTTCCCTTCTGGTGCTTTTATTTTACTTTTCTGTCTTCACTGTCTTCTGTTATCTCTAGCTAAGCCTTCCTTTTGACATTGTATTTTCCTTATCTGTGAAAATATTTCATTTTTACCTTCCTGTGTTCTTCAGCACCTCTTCAGGTTCCTTTCAACCTCAGCCCCTCCCCCATCTGCCCACCTGTCTCTCCCCCACCCCCACCCTACTCAACCTCATCCTTACACACCCCTTTCTCCTCACAGGGAAATAGCACAGGTAGGACAGTCTTTGATAACTTTCCTGACCATGCCTATGGTCACATCTTAACACATGTTTAAAGCTCTACTATTTTTCTGTAAATGGAAGTGGTGTATCCTATGTTGGAGTCTCTTTTTGTTTGAAGATTAAAGACTGATATATGGGAGATCATACTATGTACTTACGTATGCAGACTGTAAGATAAATTCTGACATCTTGCATGTTTATTTTGCAACAGAATAATGCACTCACTGACTTTTGCTTGTTTGTATTTCATCATTTTTCAGGAACATCCCAGCAGACATCAACTCCCATCATTTCATCAGTGATGTCACTGGCAGGTGGACCACAAGGTGAGAGTACTGAATGAGTAGATGCACAGATAAATCGAGGAAAATTTTATGACCAGTCAGCTTCATGTTGAAGTAAATCAACGGTCAGACTACAATATAGATGATATGAGGTATTTTGAGTTCATAAGCACTTTGGGGTCGACCTGTACATCCAAGACCAACTACAATGTATGTATTTATGACTATTTGGTTGTACATGTTGTTGAAGAGATTATCAAGTTGTTATTTTCATGGTCTGTCCTGTTCTGTATGTAGTGATTCTGTATGTCAGTATTTGACATTCTAACGCTGATTTTTCTGACAGCAGTGGTGGAGACACCCAAGCCATCCCACAGCTACGGCACCCGGACAGCAACCGGCTCCAAACCAGTTCAGACTTCACCCAGACAACCCCCTCCTCTGCAGCAGATGCCGCAGCAATCTCAGGTAAAATATGATGCTTAGGTGGAGCTGAGAGTTGTTTTTACCTTTGCCAGAATGGCTAAGGTTATGTTTTGGGCTTGTGAGTCTGTGTGTGTGTCTGTGTGTGTGTCTGTCTGTTAACAGCATAACTCAAGAAGTCTTGGATGGATCCCGATAATATTTGGTAGGTGGGTAGGGGTCGGGAAAACGAAGGTCAAGTTCGATAATGGGCCCCCTAGTGGCTTGCTAAGGTACTGCAGCAGAACCTCAATTTTTGATATCTCGTGTTCTGGACATGCTGTGATCATGATTTTTGAGTGGTAGATAGCCCTCGAGGCAGAGAGTAAGTGCTGTGAGTTTGGGCCCCCTAACGGCTTTTTTGGAACTGCAGGCGCCGGTTTCCTTTCAAACTTTGGATGAGAATAACTCTACGTGTTGACGGATCGTCATGATTTTTGGTATGTAGATAGAATGAGTGATGACTTACATAATGGTATACTAATTATGCAAATCAGTAGCTAATTTACATAATTAATGAGGAAAAATTATAAATCCACTACATTCCATGATAGGACTTTCAAACTTGTCACATATGTAGCTGGGAAGGAGAGAAATGTCGACAGATATCAATTATGCAAATGATGACCTCATTTGCATAATTAATGAGAAAATATGAACATGTTGACGGATCATCATGTTTTTTTGTATGTAGGTAGCGTAAGTGAAGACCTACATAATGAGATAACAATTATGCAAATCAACAGCTAATTTGCATAATTAATGAGGATATTTTATAAATTCACTACATTCCATGATAGGGCTTTAAAACTTGTCACATATGTAGCTGAGAAAGAGAGAAATGTCAATACATATTTATCATGCAAATGATGATCTCATTTGCATAATTAATGAGATTAATTAACGTGTTGACGGATCGTCATGATTTTCGGCATGTAGATAGCCTAAATGAAGACTTATATAATGTGATACTTATTATGCAAGTTAACAGCTAATTTGCATAATTGATTAGGAAAAGTTCATAAATCCACTGCATTCCATTATAGTACTTTCATCAAAGTTGTCACATATGTAACTGAGAAAGAGGGAAGAGAGTAAGAGGTGTATTTAAAGACTTTGAAAGAGAATAAGTCAAGAATGGATCAAAGGATCATCATGATTTTTGGTATGCTGATAGCTTAAGTAATGCTTGATACGATTTGATATCAATTAATTGTAAATTGGGATCTAATTTGCATAATAAATGCCGAAATTCTATAAACCAACTCCAAGCATTTAATTATAAAGAAAATGAAATGAGTAACGCATTTGTCTACAGACATCATTCTACATAACAAACCTGGTTTATTTGGCAAAGGTATGTGTTCGTGGAACTCTAGTTGATTATGTTCTTTAATTTGGTATCAAAAAGACAGACTGTAATATGTCAGGCTATATTACAGTTTGTCTCTTTACATCAAAGTGTATCTCAGTGGAAGCACAGCGGTATGACATGAACAATGTAAACAGGGCCATTCTGTCAGCCTGGATGAATATATGAGTTCTCCTTTGGTTTCTGAACCACCCTACCTTATTCGCAAATAAAAGGAGAGGGTATTCACTATGTGTAGAAATGTTAATGGAAAACCAGTAGACTAAATTTATGTAATCCTTGTGTGTATCAGACTAGGGGTGTTGGACAAAAAATTAAAATTGTTGTATGCCAGTCACAATCAGGTGGTGGTACAGCAGGCCCCTGCCCCACCTCCCAAGCAACTGAGGAACAAGTCCCTGCAGTGTCGACCCTTCATGCAGACCATTTAAGTTTCAAATTCGAGCCTCCGATTTTACGGATTTCTTAGATATGCCATTTCTATTGTTTTTTCATACTGTTATATATCGACAACAGAACATCACAAAGCCAGCAATTCACCTTTAAAAGACTTTAATGTGGTGATATTAACTCTTGTACAAAAAACAGTCACCTCGTATCACTATTTACCGAGCTACGTAATCCTGAACTATAGCAAATATTGACATTTCAGAGGCCGTGCGCCAAACAAGCTAGTCGCGAAAACGCCTAAGTCCCCTCATTAAATATGCGAACTCAATGTATTTCTAACATGCTTTGATCAATTTCAGCAAAGCTTGCATTCTGGGGGTTTTGGGACCTGCTGAATCCAAATATGATATCAAAATTGACACATTTCAACAAGAAGTATGGTTTTATGACCTTAAACGAGATTTCGGGCGCGATAATTTCTAAGTCCCCTCATTAAATATGCGTAATTACAATATTTCATTACTACTTTGATCAAACTCTACAAACTTTACTCCTAGGGGGTTTTGGCACCTGCTGAATCCAAATATGCTATCAGAATTGATGTATTTTATCATTAAATATGAGTTTTCTGACATCATGTGATTTTTTTACTGTGTATGACCATATAATGAATTATGCAAGTACTAGTATCACCTTTGACAGCCAGAACAGATTTCCCTACCCTGGGCTTAGTTTTAGACAAGCTGAATTCTTAGTAAGAATCTATCTGCTCATCATTTTACCAGCAAGTTAATCACAGATACGTTGTCTATAGCCAACAGTGCAGTAAATATTCTAACATGTTCTCACTCAATTTTTTTTTCTTTTTCAGGTTGGTACAGCAGTCACAGTGGACTGCTTCACAGTGATATCCTCATCTTCCCTTTCTTCTTCGTCTTCCTCCTCCTCACTATCATTCTCACTTTCCAATTCACTCTAATCTAACTCAGAGTCCGTATCAGTGAAACAGTCCTCTTCATCATTCTCCATGTTCCCCTCAGGTGTTTCTGTAACACTTCCGACTACTTCATCTTCACTGTTTGCACTTTGCTGGTTTGATGGCAAACTGGGCATTGAGCCTTGACACATCTTCTTCCTCAAAGGTCTGATGGTCAGCATCATGTGATGTGGACTGCACTGGATGGTTCATGGAGGCTTGGTCCTGGCTTGTTTCAGTAGAATTGGAGCAGTGAGGAGAACATCAAGTGTGATGCCTGCCTCTTCACACGCCTCCCCAATTGGTTTTGTGTTTCCTATAAAGTTGAACAAGAAAAGGCAACTTAGATTTCTGAGCAACATTCACAACCCAACCAGAAACACTAACCACAAGTTGTATGTACAAGTATAGTGTAACTTAGAATATTTAACCAACAATAAAAGAATTTAGCATTACATAAAAATATACTTACAATTTCATACTGATATACATAAAACAATATATGCACAGCTATATACACCGTAATACACACATTTATTATCATGATATAGATATTGATATGAAAAAAGAAATGTCACAAGGAATGGAATCAACCAAGAAAGCTAAGACAAATTCCAAATCTAAACATAAAGGAAAAAATTGTCGTAGCTCGATGCATGCATGCCAAACAAAACATACAACTTGTGACACACCCCTCCCCCTTCCGATTGGAAGCCACGGATTTTTATCTTGGCTTACGATATCAAAAAGTGACAAGAAGATGAAAAAGTGGCATAACATTACTAAAGGGACCTTCAGAATAAAAAATTAATCGCCCATATTCTCCCGCAAAAATCAACTTAAACACAGTGTCTGAGCTAGAAAACGATCTTCTGAGACCAAGCTATGCTGTAGTATATGTACACGTATTTGAGTACAATATTTACCAATATTCATACGGCAAAATCTACAACAAAATAGCCGTTAACTATCTAAATATTCCACAAAAATGTTGAAGAAATATATTACCTGGATTTTGGGAGGTATCAGCGGTCGCAGTGACGTCGGATGCCGCGGGAATCGCACCCGGAAGGTAGCGTGCGTCATCGTCGCCGCCGGCGTCCGCCATCTTGGATTTCTTTCTCCAAACTCGCCGAGGTATGGTAAATGTAGCCCCATGTTTCTAGCACCATTTTTGGTCAGAAATATGCGAATCTAGTACCAAAATGACGGCAAACTTCTGAATTTTTAGAAAATCGATGCCCTTGAAAATTTTTAGGGAGGTAACTTCGAGAGATATTTCACTTTTAAAGTTTAACTTGCGGATATTTTTTGACTCGGAGGTCGTAGCTTCGATGGGCAGTAGTCATTTTGAAGCTCGTATTGTTGGCTACAAATTGGTGGCTAGCTTTCTTGGCTGTTGTGTACACGTCATCGGGAAATGAGCTCCAAGTGATGACGGATCGCCGCGCAAGTCCGCGCGGGCGCGGGGTGCACGGGGCCCCGCGGACGAAACTCGCGTCGCCCGATGGGCCATTTCTCGCTTACTATTCAAGGTATTTTAATAAAAATTGCACAAATAGTAAGAGAAAGACTTTATTCAACTACTGATACTAAATTTTAAACACATTTACTTTGATAAATATCTGTTTGAAGGCGGTGAAGTTTAGAAATGTTAATGGAAAACCAGTAGACTAAATTTATGTAATCCTTGTGTGTATCAGAGTTTCAGACAATGTTGACAATGAATGCCCCTCTATCACAACGCCATCTAGCCACAGGTGGTGGTACAGCAGGCCCCTGCCCCACCTCCCAAGCAACTGAGGAACAAGTCCCTGCAGTGTCGACCCTTCATGCAGACCAAGGCCACGTCCTGCAGGCCTCACACAACATCTAAGGGCACATCTACAGGTGGGCTGAGACTTACAGTTTGTAGTTTGAGATGAACATTTCCAACCTCTTATATTTACTGACAAACCTACTTTTCTCGCATTGTATATATCTTTGATTCAACCATTGCCAAATTGAAAAAATTAAGATTGGTGAAACTCAAACTAAAATATGTTAATGTCACTGACACAGTCATTTCATGTATATGATATGATGACACAACTTGTCAAGCACCAGGTTGTCTCTGGGACCAAGTTTGAAAACTATTAACATTCCTTATCAAAAAGAACATTGTGTATCATAGGTTTACTTCCTTGGCTTAATTGCTCACTAGTTAAGAACTTGAATACAAGAGCACTGACAATGTTGAATGTTCTGTTTCCCCTTTCACAGATGATGACTGGAAGCCCAAACTTGTGGTGGTTCCCATACCAGTCCCCATCTTTGTCCCTGTCCCCATGATGATGTATAATAACCCTGTCCCCCACCCCGTCCCCATGCCCCTGCCCGTCCCTGTGCCCATGTGGATCCCCACCCTGGCACACAACACTGACCAGATCCTCAAGACCATGGAAGACATCAAGGTAAGATGTGCTTTATGACACTTCCTTTCTTTACTTCCTTTATCATATCCTTTAGATGTTTTTGATACCTTAGTCAGTTTAACCTTCTCCCTACTGCCAAACTTGATAACCAATAAAGACTTGATGCCACACAGCTACCTTGGCAGGCTGGAGGTTCATACTTAGAAAAATCCACATTGTTTCTGAAGGTCTGGCATGAGAGTGTATAGTTGGCTTTTGCTTGAGGTTGTCCACTACTATTTGCCATCTTGACTGTGTGACCTTTAACCCTTACAGGAGAAGATTCCCTCCAACCCATTTGAAGCTGACATCCTGCTGATGGCAGAGATGGTGGCTGGGGAGGATGAGCAGGCCAAGAAGGAGGAGAAGGAAGCAGAGGTGGGGAAGGAGGACAGCTCTGAGGATGGGGACATCCCAGACTCACTGGCTGCATGTAAGGCATTTTTTATATATTTTTTATGATTATGTAGTTGATGTGCGTGTATATGGTCACCATATCAGCTCGTTATTGGCCACATTGTGTTGTCCCTGGTGCAATTTGAATAAAGTCATATGGTGTCATACAGACTTCTACTCGTAACGCGTATCACACAGGCTTCCATAGAATTTTTCTTTGAATGCACTTCACCTGTGCGGCATGTGCCGGTATGGAAAATTTGAAGGCTGGATTTAGACGTTGGAATCAATGTCCTTACCATTTTAGTTCATGGAAACTTTTCTAAACCTCTGACGCATTCCACATTGAAAGAGGTGCGTTTTCTTGGGTGGGTATGACTGGCTGGTAGTGGCAGCTCAGGTGCTATGGAATACATTATTCTCTCTATTATCACTATTTACCATGTTGGATTGAAGCAGTGACAAAACCCTGCATGCACAGAAACAAAAGTTGCAACCATTAGGTATTGTACACATGTTCCAGTGAAAGATGCGGTACCAGACACGGACCTGTCCCTGGAGGATGCCGCCTCCGTCATCCCGTCCAACCTACTGGGGCACGACGTCCTCGCCATGGCCGAGAAAATGAGCGGGATTTTTGATGAGCCTCTACTTGATTTGGAGAATGACCTGGCATTAGGTAAGACATGATGAAAAATTTACTTACTGAAAGCTTTGTTCTTGATTATGTTGTGAAGAAAGATATGCCAGATTTATTTGCTGCAGTGTAAATTTCTTCGAAAATCTTTCATAGATCGAAAGTACAAATGTCGCAAGGCATAGATAGCTACCAATTAAATTGCTGTCTGAACATAGGAATTGCCAATGTACATCTATCTCTACTATGAAAATCAAGTTTCTTAATAGTTTGCTTGTATGTGATTGTAGAACATCTTACTTTGAGGCATTATTGTTACATTTTGGTTTCTGTTTGAATTTTGTCATTGTCCTCTTATCTGCAGAGCAATCATCAGATAGCCTGTCTACTATCGATGACTCCTCCATTGCGACTCCACGGAGGGGCAAGCAGCGCAGCAAGGGTGCCAGGTCTAGGAGAGGTAAAGCAAGAAAATCATATCTGACATGTCATTTGATACACATTCATGTGTTGCATACCTCTGTTGGTTTATTTGCAGCCAACAATTACACTCTACTTTATGAGCAATAATAGCGTTTAATTGCAAATCTTCTTTAAACTTTTATTTTAAACTACACTTGTTATTTAATGTGTTAGTAATTTTACTGTGCTCTATATAACTCTAAATGTAGTGTTACTACACCAATTCATCCATGAGGTTGCAAACTGTATGGCATGTTGATAAGTTGACAAATAAACTATTGTAGATTTTTACTCTTTTGGATTTCTGACCAGCTAAATCCATTCCTTAAATTCTCACTTTTTGTTTTTTTCTATAGATAAAAGTACTTTGATACATGTTCTTTTATGCTTGGAACTGTAGCCCATTTTACAACACATCTGTCCACTACTAAATAACTGATGAGAATACTTTCCTGCAGGCCGACCGAGGAAGCGGCAGGCTGTTGAGGCCCGTGCTGCGTCGCCTGCTCCACTTGGTGTTGCTGACGGCATGCACCTCAAGCACACCTACGGGGTCAACGCCTTCCGCCACTGGGCCATACAGAGGAATACTGCACAGGCAGACATGAAGGTAGCAGAAGATGGACATCTCTTAACTTTCTGATCTTTTAATTAGCATTAATTTTATTGTTGGTTTGTTTTTTAATTGTATTTTGAATAGTTTATTAATCTTAGCCCCTGTCACAAACTCAGGACCCTACACTGGTTTGCTACCAACCACTCGTCTCCCCAAGCATGGGAGCATTGGGTTGGGAGTAGCCCGGAAGCTATCCTATTTTAGCTCCAGTTTGGTACCCTGATCCCATCAAAGAAGAAAATGACATCCCAAGTTTGATCTGTAAAAATTCATAGATGGCCATTGCACACAACTATACAAAAGACTAGTAGGCAACCTTGCCCAACTGTGGTCTGGAGAAGGTTGTGAAAGTCTAGCCTAGCAGTTAAATGTTGACAAATATCTGGACAAGTTATGATGTAATGTGCACAGATGACAACATGGTGAATAGAAACTGAACAAGTTCTGCTTGTCTCCTCAGGGAGGAGGGAGGATGAAGGAGGATATCCTGCAGATGAATGCGTACGAGATGAACTTTGCCCTCTCACAGTTTGTACAAGAAGTCCGCAAGCCCAATGGAGAGGAGTATGCAGCAGACAGTGTCTTGTACCTCTGTCTAGGTAGGGGATCGTCCTGAGTCTGGATGGTTTTGGTGTTCAACCTACTTGTATCGTTTAACACATTTCAAATTTTAAGGAAGACAGTTTTTAAGAAATAAATTTGCTTGCTCAAGTTGCTGTCTGTTGGAATAACAACAAAACTTTTTTCAGCAGTAGGGGATACTTAAAATAAATGTAGTGTGATCTAAATATGCTTGGGACTATGCAGAGTAAAAATTATATCAATGATCAGTTAACTGCAGTTCCACACCTTGTATCTGCAACAAATTATGCTTTCCCTTAAAGACATCAGCTTTTGTGTGTGTCTTTTTAAAGTAAAAGTCTTGGTAAAGAAATTAGAGAACAAGAGATGAGGTACCAGTACTAACCACACCTGTGCATTGCACCTGTAGGTCTGCAGCAGTACCTGTATGAGAATGGCAGGATAGACAACATCTTCACTGACGTGTACTACATGCAGTTTGTGGACAGTCTGCATGGTCTGCTGCAACAGTACCTCACCAGGGTCAGCCTGGAGGGCATCATTCCTGTAAGATAGGATTTATCTCTTTCTGTCATGCTTTTTTTTTTGTTCAATAAAACAAAGGTGTAAGAACCATCCAGCAAATACAGAAATCATTATACAAGTCATCAATTCTGTGTATGCCATGCATTGTCTAGTTGTTGTAAGAATTTACTCTGAGTCACATTGTAAGATCAACAGCATTCAGAGGTGCTTCTGCTAAGAATTAATCTCTGTAAGGTTGATTTTAATAAAGAAAGAAAGAATTACATGTACATCAATAGAACGTTCGAAAGTCATATCAACAGAAATGTGTGAAATAATCAAATCAACCAAAACGTATGAATGATAATGTTCAACAGAAATATATGAAATAATCATTTGAACAGAAAGGTATGAAATAATAATATGAACAATTTAAATTTAAACCAAGAATATTGAAATATCCTTCACACACCTTTTGGTTTATAAGCAGTGCCCATCTATATTTCAATATGGGCCACAGTCAAGCACTAGGGTACGGAGCTACTGGTAGTTCACTTGTAGTGGTGTGCGTTGAACAACCATGATTATCTTTCTGTTGGTTTCAGTCATTTTGCTCAGAGAATAATGAGAACAAGTATTTTATTGGTGTGACAATACCAAACATGTTGTCCCTCTGTAGTGGAGGATTGAAGAGGAGATCCTGTGGGAGTGTAAACAGCTGGGTGCCCACTCTCCGTTTGTCCTGCTCAACACCCTGCTGTACTTCAACACCAAACACTTCCTGCTGCGCACCCCTGAGGAACACATGAAGCTGTCCTTCTCTCACATCATGAAGCACTGGAAGAAACACCCGTCAGGGAAGCCTAACCAGCGCAGTGTGTACCTCAGGTTCTACCAGCCACCCAATCAGAAAGGTTTGTTTTGATGTTTTTTAGGATTAAAAATCTCGATCAGCCTATTGCTGAATTACGGATTCCTCGAAATACCTAATTTTTTTTCAGTCATAACTAATTCTAGAAATGCTAAACATCATTATCTATATCATCAATTATATATTATATTTGCCAAGGAGGAACATTTTCACAAGAACTGGTTTCTGTATCTCTAGGTTTGTATACATATGACTCAGAAGCTTTAAAAGGAACATAGAAAAACTAAAACATGAATCAAATGCATTGGAGGATGTAGCTGACTGCTGTCGTGTCCAAGTTGGATAGATTTCACCTCTCTTTTAAGTTAAAGAAGAGAACTCAAGTGTTTATAAAAGGTATAAATAATTTGAGATTGCTTGAATGATTGCCCTGAAACATCAGTGGAAATAAAACTGTGGTTGCGTAAAACGAGTGTCTTTACTCTGAGGTATAAATAATGTCTGCTTCTTTTCATTCAGTGTAAATGCAAGAAATTTCTATGCTTAAGACCATGGCAATTGCTGCCTCCTTGTGCATGTTTGTCAGCTTTGTTTTTTTTTACCTGCAGAGGTGTCAGGAAAGAGGAAGCGAGATGACTCCCCTGTGCTGGAGATACCTGAGAACACTGAGATCCCCCTTAGGTGTCCTGTCAAGCTGTACGAGTTCTACCTGTCCAAGTGGTGAGTGGAACAGGAAACATTGACATAACAAAGAATATATTGCAAATGCTACATTGATGATAGTTAGACATCTAGATATAAACAAGACAGTTTTTCAAGCAGCTGTGTAGATTTTGGAAACTATCTCCTGTCAAAAATCATCCAGTTGCTGGAGTTGCTGTTGTCTTGCATAATAGAAATGCAATGGTAGAAACATTGAAATGCTAATTAGTGGTTCATTTTTCTTTGGAAAACCAGTTATGTGAAAACAGTACAACAATGTCATTTTCTGATACTGACTGACACCTCCTCTTCACTGATCTACACTGTTCCCTCTAACTTTCCATCTCCTATCTCTTGTACTCACAATGCCTCATATGGCTTCTTTTCCTCAGCACAGCCCCTTGCTGCTGGGAGATATGGTATGCTGGAGTCTTTACCTCCAGTGTACTTGTACTTCATGACCCTCTCCAGTCTGAATAGTTTCAGTATCCTTCTTCCTCTTCTTAGATACTAGTGAACCACCTGGCAGGTCTATCATAACACAGCAACATCACCAGAACCAGTTCTTGTATCCCATCCCTTACAACCATTATATTAAACCATGACCCGTTTGTTCCAGTCCGGAAGGGATGAAAGGCCGTCAGGACGCATTTTACCTTGTTCCTGAGCGCTCGTGTGTCCCCGACTCCCCCCTGTGGTACTCCCGACAGTCCCTGCCTGAAGACCTGGCCGGCAGGATGCTGACCCGTATCCTGATGGTGAAGGACATTCAAAATGCTCTACAGGAGGCTGAGGAAGACTGATCATACTCTCATTTCTCCCAAGCTTGAGTGAGTATTAGGTTGTGGTGAGATGAAGCTGCTGTGGACCAGTGGTTGGTTGCCCAGAGACAGTTTCTTGTTTCTCATCACCATTCTTAAAAAACAAACTATTTTGCTGTGAAGTCAACTAAAATTTTCTATCAAATATATCTTTAACGTTACAGTTCTATTTCTGAGTGTGACTAACAAGTGTTTGAAATACTCCTAGTTTAGATGTTGATGAGAAACATGGATTAGATTAGTAGTACTAATTTCCATAAAAGTCTTCTCCATGTGTGCTACATCTCCAGGAAATGTCTCATCACAGCAAAGACTTTATTTGGAAAAGCAAAAGCTAACCCTATAAGTAAAAAACAAATTCCCTTCCTTTCTGTAGCCCAGAAAGTGCACGGAATCGGAATGACCTGTTTTACCTGCTGCCTGAGCGGTCGTGTGTGCCTGACAGCCCGCTGTGGTACTCAACCATGCCTGCCGACAACAGTCTCATGGAGAAGATGCTGACACGAAACCTGCTGGTGAAGGAGGTTTGTGAGATCCATGAAGAGGCAGGAGTACAAACTTAACCCTCTCCCTCCTGCTCAACTGCTTCATCAATACAATGTTAAGGTGGCGTCTCACTGCACTTGGGACACTGGTGCAACACTGGGGGGTTCGAAAGATTACTCAATAAATTTCAGAGATACAGAACGAATTTCTTACATTTTGTGTATTTTGTTGTCTTCTATGTCATACTTTTACGTATTATGCAATATCGGAGGTATAAAAAATCAGCACAAATAACACAACTGTGCCGCAGTAGTTTAAAAAAAATAAACGAGCTCCCACAGTGCCGCACCGGTGCCCCAAGTGTAGTGAGATACCATCTTTAATGTTGAAGGGCTAGTTAAGCAGGGAACGTCAAGTTGATTCATTGACTTCGGGCAAATATTGTGTACAGCAGATTTCGGCTTCTTCCACCAAGATACTAGTAGTTTTTTTTAGGTTCTGGTGAGATCATAAATTTATTGTTTAGACATAGAAAACTCACTTTTATTTCTTGTTATTTTTTGGTCATCACTTCCAACTAAAACTAAGGCCACGTTGATTTGATTATATGGATGTCATCCGCGCTCGCACCAATTTTCGGCCATTTCCAAAAAAAAAAAAGTTTTCGACCACATAATAAATTGTGCAAAGCAGCTGTAAAATGAGCACAAATATTCCGTAGATTGAAAAAAAAGTATCAGAAAACAGATAACTAATTCCATATATAGAATGCCAATATGAATTTAAAGTCAAAGAATAAGATGTGAAAGGACGGAAAGAAAAAAAATCTATTGTTGGTTGGGGGAGGTAGCAGTACAGAAAATTCAGGTCCAGAGGATCATGGTATACCATACTATGTGTGTTTAGTCCTATGTTCAACCTTCCTGGCCACTTTGATTTCATACTGAAGGCAACTTTTTTTTTTGGCCAAACTTTTTTTTTATTCGCTCGCTCGCATCAGTTTTGGAGTTCCCGGAGGATGTCATCCATATAATCAAATCAACATGGCCTAATTGCATAGCTTGTATGAAAGGTTGCTAAAATATTTTGTCCTTTACTGTTTCTCTACAAATTACAATGTATGTCAAAATTGCAAACGTTTTACTAGAAACACACATTTAGCATCATCTAAGTTCATTACATTATATAGAATCACAACACCATGAGAAGTAGGAATAAGAAGTTGTTGTAATAGGATATCAGCCACTTTTTTTCATTTATTTGAAATTGCTGCAGTGCCATAGGTCACAGATGGGCAGATGGCCTATCTTGAGTTCATGATGGAATGTAGTTGGCTATCCGGTATGTCTTTGTCAATTCTGCAATGTGCAAAAAACAAACCTTCTCGAGAACTTACACTAACAAAGCTTTTCTGTAAGCCTTAAGGAAATCAGTGAACGTTTGTAGACATTCTACAATTAGAATGGTAAGTTGCAGATGGTTAAACTGCCTCATCGTGCTTGTCAAACTGTATATATAGCTGTACATATTGGTAGGGCTTCTGTAGTTCAGTGATTAAACACTATCTTCAATATTCCAAGTTCTTTATGTATGGAAAAACCATAACAAAGTAACAATGTCTATGATGAGCCAGACACCGACAGGCACCTTGTTTGTTTAGTAATTCTGTTGGGTCTATAATTCATACATTTATTTGGGGCCAAGTACAATAGGATATTTCTTACAGGTTGCATATACAATGTACTAGTAGTTCACAGGTAACCTAGCATGCAGAAGTTCATATGTAGAACAAGTTGCAACACTGTTGCAAGTGTATTCCATAGCCTTTGTTTGTCTGTTTGTTGGTACAGAATTAGGATTAATCAGACCTCTGCAAATGTTCATGTTATCTTTTAAATCAGTTCTAAAACAGAAATAGCACAACAGCCAATGTTACAAAATGTGCTTTGTTGATTCATGATAGAATGAGATGCCAGTATTTTTAATCCAGTATGAATGTTATGATACATGTACTGGTAGCACACCTCCCATATAGACAGTCATATGAAAACTTAATACAATTTATTATGCAAATATTACACGGCATGTTTAAGCCCCAAGCATAGTTCATGTATATATGTAGTTATTAGCATTGTGAATCTGTAGATTGTAATAGATGACCACTCAAATAGCAACGTCTGTCAAGACAAGCAAAAGGACAGTCAGTGTTTTGTTAGCCTGTATAACCATTAGTTTGAGCTGTTCTAGGCTTAGTTGATGTTATGAGGTACATTTTATGCAGCGTTGCACAATAAAGCAATCTCTGTTTCTCAACATGGCCTTGAATATCTTCTCTTGTGATTGCAAGATAAAAAGTGCTGATGACACTTTCTAGCAGCTGGCTATAGCTACAAGAATTTGAGAGCGATGAATCTGAATGGAAAAATACCCAGCTGGTACTTGTAGAGCCTGCATGCTAAGAAGGTTACGTCTTATACTAGAATCTGAGTGCTAAGTGGAGATTATTCCTGGCACACAAGCACTGATGGGAGTAAGAAGGTCAAGTGCACAGAGACAAGGTGTGGCTCTGCAAGTCCAGACCTGAGGGAGTCAGTACTAGAACAAAGGTGTTCCATACCAGTGCTGACTGCTGAACTTTCTTCCCCACGGGTGAAGGTAATTCTGTTTCATAAGAATAAACAGCTGATGGCATCATGTAAAGACTGACTGCCTCAAATAGTCAAGTACATTTACAATTTATTTGTATTAGTTTCTAATAAGGTGGCCACTATAAAGAAAAGGCTGATAAAATCTTTCAGTACCCACTGCAACTGGGATACATTTATTAAAATAGTATATAACACAATGTAAACATTGCAGAGGTACAAAATGTACATATGATGGAACATTTAGATTGAGGATAACATTGTCAGACAAAACCAGTACCACTTTCGCTTACCAAGCCAAATCCAGTTTCCTGCAATACTGTTCTATCCTACATTTGTACTATGACTACTGTCGCTTCTATGATTAACAAAATTTATGTGAGGATGCGTCATCAAGGGCAAAATGATTTACATTTTTTGAACATGAAACGTATTGCTGTGTGAACAGTATGCTCTTTGAATTCATATATACAAATGGTTTTGATTGAAAAAAATTTGTGATAATGATAAATTGTGGCCAAAATTAAAAAGCATTTTCCACGTTTTTCCGTCTGGCATGCCAAGAAACTGTCATGGAGGAAAATGAAGATTATATATATCATGATGATCATATATGGTTAAGGTAAGTCAGAGGTATCATCTTCTTAAAATTGAGAAGTAGGTCCTGGGATGTTCGTCTCCTTTGACAGTCTAGAGTAGCAGTTCAGTTGGCCAAAAGTTACTGTGAGCTTGTACAGGATGAACACACTGGACACACCATGATGTCATCATCAGTGCACTAAGATGTGCTCTGGAAGGTTTGGAATTGTACAGGTGGTTTTGACCGTTTCACTGCCTCCTCTGGTATTTACTCACACAGACCTCAGAGCAGAACTTTTCATTGTTTGATGTGACGACTCTGTCGCCTGGGACAGTCTTCTTGCACTGAAAAAAAGGAGAAGAACAGACAAAAAAATGTATGAATCCATCTCTTTCTGCATGTCCACAGAACCAACAGTAGTGCTATAGACTTCAAAAATCTGTTTCAAACTTCAAGGATCAAAAGGAAAAGAAATATTGCATAACTCACACAGTGACAGAGCCAAAAAACGACAGAATTTGTGGTTTTTGTACGCTTGCTTTGGTTCCTGGACTCAGCACCCTGGTCCTTGTAGAACACTTTGCTGTTATTTCGTGTTAGAGACATCTTGTCCTGGGTACACCTGTTGGGCGGGCGGCCGATGGACTGAGAGGTGCTGCTGTTTTTTCCTACTTGTACTGATTTGGAGGCTTTTCCTTTTGACAAACACACTGCACTACAGTAGGCATGAAGTTTCCCATTAGGCAACTGTGGATGAAAATAAAGTTGTAATGTTTATCAAGGAATATTATACAAATGTACATACCCCATTATCAGCCTATAACATCACTTGCATATAAAATTTATAGTAAATGTAAAACTGTACCAGTCTAAATGATTATCCACAAAGAATAAGTTTAACCCACTACATTTGTATCATATTATAGTAATTTTCAAACAAAAAAAAATTATTCTCTTCACCTTAAGTATAAAGTCCAGTGCCGCAGAGGTGTTCTTACACCATACACAGCATCCCTGAGTAGCTAGTACGGTGTTCTTTTCCTCCAGGGGCTCAACAAACTTGAGAGCTTTGGACTGCTTCTGTCAGAACACAAGTTTGAAAAAAAGAATCAGGAAAAATCAAAGTAGAAGTCACAAAAAAGAATTTGTGTGCAAGTTAAAATACTGCTTTTTTACATTCGCCCACCATTAGCCAATTTTGATGTTTCAATAGCAAGTAACTACTGCAAAATATTTCACATAGAGAACATTTTAAAGCTGACCTGTTTATTTTCAATCTTGGTTTGATTTCTTGACCCTGCACACTGCTTGTTGTGTGATACTGTGTTACCATCTTGTGCTGGAGATGTTTTCTTCTTGTTGTGATTGTACATATAGTGGCTGAAGGAAGGCCTGAAGGCCCCTGATAAAGTACTCATCTTCTTTGTCAATGCTTTCCCTTGTGTCAGACACATCCCACTACAGTATGCCTGGAGATTTCCATCAGGCAACTGTGGAGTAGAAAAAAATGGTGGATATACCTTGTGACTGTGTGAATGTGGCTGTATAGAACAAATGATGCAATATTATTATTCCGACCTCTTCCACAGTGTGAAGATGACTGTTTACCCGTGTCAGTATAATCACCAGAGCAGCAATATAATCAAATACTGGATACTACTCCTACTATTGCTCTGATACATGTACCACAACCCAGCATTAGGGGTGGGTACAGAAAATTCAGGTACAGGTAGCTATATAGGGTGCAGTAGGTCCAGAGGATCAGGTCAATGTCCAGACCTGAAGCTGGACCTAATTATCTGCATGTGAAAACTTGTGAATGGGCAATACTTAAAACAATGGTCCATTTCACTACAAAGGATTCTGTTTGGTGTAGTATCCGACATCCATTGTTTCCTAATCCTATCCGAGTCCTGTAAACTACACAACTGCCCATTTTAGACCAAGTTTGACTGTAGAAGCCTGCTAAAAGTGACTATCAACTCTCCTCTCCTCTACTTCACTCTTGTTCTTTTCTTGTACATGTATTGTTATATGTTATCTGCTCATTTTCGAATTGGTCCAACATCCCTTCCACTGATTTTTTCTGGTCCGATTTTCTTTCTACCGATACACTGTATCCAGCCCTACCCAGCATCCAAGCTGACTTGTTTACTAATACCTGTGTGCAAGGTAGTGGAGTAAGACAGTTAATATGTGGCTCATCGAGAAGAAGAAGAAGCACTAGAAGCATCTCAATAGGATCCTCACCTTGAGCACAAAGTCCAGCTCTGCTGTTTCTACCTTACACGACATGCAGCACTTGATGGTATCTGGAGTTGTTTCTTTCTCCTGGGAAGGAGAAGGTCCACGGTGAGGTGTAGATGATGATGGTGTCTGCTCCACACTGCTGCTCATCTGAAGGTTACTTGTCGCATCCTGATCAAACCCATCATACCTGTACATCCCCATTTGCTCATTCATGGTGTCTTGGTCATAGCACTGGAGTGGAGGAGCAAACCAATAATTTGAATCAGAGGATGAATATTTAAGCCCAGAGATATAAACAATTTAAACAAGGGTCAAAACTTTCAACTTTATAGAATTGTAACGTTCAAACAAAGTATGTGGTTTAGAGTGCAGTGTTACCAGGTGATTTGGTATAAAATATCTCCTACCTTGAGCTTCTTTCCTGTCTCATTGGAAATAGTCTGTGACCGGTTGGACTTTGATGCGTTACTGACATTGGCAGCTTTTCCTATTCTTAGACAATCTGCACTACAGTAGGCTTGTGTTTCATCATTCAACTGCAGATGGTAACAAATTTGAAAAAAAATTAATTATAGTTAGTGTATAGACACTTTGTACAAATTCATCATTCTGTATGTGTAAGCCCAAATATGGACAGATTTCATATACCCGGTATTCATAATCGCTGGACCGCCCCATCCACTACTTACAGAAAGTGCCAATAAGAAACTTTATTAGGCTTTAGATTCCCTGAACAAAATGTTCTGATGTATACTTGAGTAACTACAGAACGCACAGAACGGAATTCAAAGGTTACAGACAGTATGCCCACCTTAAGAACAAAGTCCAATGCTGCACCTTTAAATGTCTTTTTACACAATGTGCAACAACCCAGGGGAGCCGTTCCTGGCTCCTGTTTCTGGGTGGGGAGAGGTTGAGGGACTGACGGTGGGGGTGGGGGTACAAAGCTGGAGCTCACGTGTAGGCTCCTGGCCTCCTTCTCATCCACACCATCGTAACCAAACATCCCCAGCAGCTCATTCATGGTGTCCTGGGCAAAACACTACAACAGACATCCAATGGAAATGAAAAAGAATTTCATTAATCAAAATCCAAAATAGTAGAGAGTTATCTATACTGATATAACGATGCTCATATATCTAGCAAAGAGAAAAATGACTGGATGTTTTAGCTTGTCCCTTAGTTCCTAATAAAGACAGAGAATGGAGATACACATTATGTTATCTCTTGGAAATATGAGTAATGTAATACAAGTTACAACATGCTCCTACCTTAAGCTCTTTCTCACTATCTTTTGGGACCTCCTGTTGTGAAATTTGATGATCAAGTTCAGTCAGCTGGTCCTCAGTCTGGAAGGAGGAAAATGGTGGGGGGGAAGTTTTCAATTGAAAAGTTTAAAAGGAAAAGCCCGAAATGTCCACTGTTAGACCATCTGTAAAGACAAAACTCAAGTTCATTAAATCTATGAATGGGACAATTATTTGGATGGATTATCAGTAACGGGGGGGATCCAATGTCCGGTAACTGTTCTAAGTGAATGCGCATGGCTTTTGTCATCGTACGTTTTACTGAGAACCCATCAAAAACAATTTAAGATCTTGTTAACAACCATATAACTGTGATTTAAGCTGTGCAGACATATGTTTCCTTTAACGGCAGCATTCCGAACTTTACTTTGACAGCGCGCGAAAGTTTTGGCAGGTTTGGACTTGCGTTTCAGTGGAACGTTCTAACACAAAAAAGGGGGTCCAAACTCCGATAAGATAACAACCAATCCATCTCTGCATATCTTTAAGCATCCTATGTATGCAAAATAACAATAAGCTTATGCAATACTATTTTTTGTCACAAATATATGCAATATTTTGAATTACGATGCATATTTAAATACGTTTACTTACAAGGATTACCTCTCACGGTGAAACCAACCTGTCGCCAAAAAGAAAAATGGCGGCACTTTGTTTACGTCTGCCTGCGATTACACTTTTTCACTTTCGGCTTCTGTATTTCCTGCTTCAACCTCGTTTTTAACAGCAGAAATGACTACAGGATTTCTTTAGTCGGTAGGGATCGATTTTCTTGAATGATTGGTACTCTACTGACGGGTTGACTAACTCCATCGTGTTGAGCATCGCTCGGCTTCCTTCATAGGTGATTGGCAAAGATGGCGGGGTTGACAGGGCCGTGAACATGCGGCATAATTCAGCTCCGATTATCCAACTATAAAAGCAAAGACACGGCATAGCTGTGCTTATTTAGGAAGTTTTATAGATAGCTTTCTCATCTGTGGAGGTATCTTTTCACATTTCGTATTTGACGATGAATTATTTAATAGTTTCCCGGGCCATGTTCTCGATATGTTCGCTCGTCAGCATGCACGGAAGGCGTCAAACTTGTGTACTTTTTTCAATCGTTATCTGTTGGGGCTTACCAACTTGGACACATACTCTGACTTTTCAGTTATTTACAACAAGGTTTAGTCCATAACAAGTTGCACTTATTATGTGCAGACACTTATGCATATCTCCGCAAAAATGATTTTAAAATCCTACCGGACTTTGGACCCCTACCGGACTTTGGACCCCTCCTGTTAATGACATTTAACGTTACCTGCAGCACACCAGTATGAACCTTCTTTGATGCAGAGCATTTCTTGAGTTCTTCTTGTGTCTCTTCCACTTTGCGTTTCTTCATAACAGTCTCTGCTGGTGTCCTGCATTCTTCATGAGCACCTTCAACTCTCTCTAACGTTAAGTCTAATGCAGGCATATTTGAAACTTCTGTCCTCCATGCTGCATCACATTGTCTACTGTTGTTATATCTACCACTGTACTTCTCTGTATCCTCTAGGTCTGGTGTCTCGTTTAGTCTGTAGTTCTTGACTTGAACCCCATCGAGAACGCGGCACTTCTCATGATCATCAGCCTCTTGGGGCTCCTCTTGTGCTCTCCTCCATCTTGCTGTTAGCTTCATCCGAGGCATGGTTGGAAATCCGTGGCTTGTTCACTGGCTTGGTAAACTGTGCTGCCGAACCAAGTCTAATGTAAACGTTCTTGTCAAGAAGATCATGTAGCACATCACGACGAACTTGTAAAGTTAGTTCTCATCCCTGATTTTCTTATGGGGTGTCGACCTGTCCATCTGCCTTTGCATCATTTATCGGGGTCAAAAGTGAAAGGTCACCTCAAACTTGGGAAGTGATCACTATATGGGAGGGGAAATATGTCTAAATAACAATGACACAAAAGTAAAACGTGAAATGATCAGCTTAAATTTATCAAATCATTATCGAAGTATATCCATGTAAGTTGTCCCTTGACTGAAGTATTATTGATCTAGGTTGCTCAAAAGCGCACTTACTTTGCACATCCCCGGATAAAAGTGGAATCGGCCATAATATAACGTTACACATTACTTCCTGCATGAGTGCTGATGAACATTCAAAATCTCAGAACACAGTTTTTCGCCTATGGGGAGGTGGTTCTACGACTCAAAACCTATAGTAAGGTGCAGATACAATTTACAAGAATTTAGTATGTTGAAGTTGAGGGTACAACCTACAAAATATCTGAAAATGAGCATAGATTTGCCGGCTCTTTTTTCTATAAAAGACACTTTGATTTGACCCCCAGCGGAGGTCATGGAACTGCAGGAGACGAAAAGGAAGTGCCGGTAAGGCCATGTTGATTTGATTATATGGATGACATCCTCTGGGAACTCCAAAACTGATGCGAGCGAGCGAATAAAAAAAAAAGTTTGGCCAAAAAAAAAAGTTGCCTTCAGTATGAAATCAAAGTGGCCAGGAAGGTTGAACATAGGACTAAACACACATAGTATGGTATACCAACAGTTAGGTGTAGGGACCAGTACATCATACGGGTGCAAAACATTTTTTTCTTGGACCAATCCGAAAAAAGCAGACCTGAAAAAAAATCAGAGGAACATGTTTCGCCAATTACAAAATGGACACACTATGTCGGCAGGCATTTGGGGTCTAATTACCGGGGGCCAAGAAGACAACAAGAGCGAAGTCAAGTAGAGTTTATAGTCAATTGTACCAGGTTTCTACAGTCAAAGGTACAGAGACAGTTAGCCTTTATTATATGGAGATGGGATTTTAAAATGCCAGTGGGAGTCTAATAATCCACCAAACAGATTCCTTTGTAGCAAAATTGACCAATAATACCATTGTTTTGGGTATTGCCTGTTCTCAAGTTTCCACAGACAATAAGGTCCAGGTGGAAATGATCCTCTGGACCTGAATTTTCTGTACTGGTACCTTCCCCTACCAACAATAGATTTTTTTTTCTTTCTGTCAATTTAGATTTATTTTGGCATCCTATGGCATTAGTTATCTGTTTTCTGATCCTTTTTTTTTTCATTCTACGGAATATTTGTGCTCATTTTACAGCTGCTTTGCACAATTTATTGTGTGGTTTTTTGGAAACGGCCGAAAATTGGTGCGAGCGCGGATGTCATCCATATAATCAAATCAACATGGCCTAACAGTATCAAGGCGCAAGTCCACGCCAGGCCGAAGAAGCAACGAAATGACTTATACAGTATCAATACCGATGTATTCCTCTACCATTCACCACAGATTCCACCTCGCTGTTGTACACACAAGAATAACTACGGCCTTTGCAAGTACTGCGGGGCACTATTTTCTGACGAACTACTTTTGGGGACGGGGGTCGCGGATAAATACTGTGTTATGAGACCTCAACACTGGAAAAATTTGCTACGGACCTGTCGAACGGTCCAAAACTGAAATTTTCCCAGATGGACCGACATGGCCCGTTTCGGGCCCAAAATGGCATTTTTGCAAAGGCGCGGACCTGTCGAACATTTTTGGGGTCCGAAACTGAAATTTTCCCAGATGGACCGACATGGCCCGTTTCGGGCCCAAAATGGCATTTTTGCAAAGGCGCGGACCTGTCGAACATTTTTGGGGTCCGAAACTGAAATTTTCCCAGATGGACCGACATGGCCCGTTTCGGGCCCAAAATGGCATTTTTGCAAAGGCGCGGACCTGTCGAACATTTTTGGGGTCCGAAACTGAAATTTTCCCAGATGGACCGACATGGCCCGTTTCGGGCCCAAAATGGCATTTTTGCAAAGGCGCGGACCTGTCGAACATTTTTGGGGTCCGAAACTGAAATTTTCCCAGATGGACCGACATGGCCCGTTTCGGGCCCAAAATGGCATTTTTGCAAAGGCGCGGACCTGTCGAACATTTTTGGGGTCCGAAACTGAAATTTTCCCAGATGGACCGACATGGCCCGTTTCGGGCCCAAAATGGCATTTTTGCAAAGGCGCGGACCTGTCGAACATTTTTGGGGTCCGAAACTGAAATTTTCCCAGATGGACCGACATGGCCCGTTTCGGGCCCAAAATGGCATTTTTGCAAAGGCGCGGACCTGTCGAACATTTTTGGGGTCCAAAACTGAAATTTTCCCAGAACCTAGCGGTTAGGGTTAGGGTAGTTCTTAACTCATATCTCGGGAAGAAAGCACTTGTTTCGAAAACGGTTTTCAGATTACATGAAGGTACCAAGAGCCCTTTTCAACGACTAGACCAAGTTTGTCCGACTAGAACCCAGTCTTAGCCATGTTGGTTCTAAGTACTACGCTAACTCTAACCCTAACCCTAACCCTAGCGGTTAGGGTTAGGGTAGTTCTTAAATCATATCTCGAGAAGAAAGCACCCGTTTATCCCATTACAGGGGTTGAATTTTAACACTCATAACTTGCCAACAACGCAAGCAATCTGAAAACGGATTTCAGTTATCAGCTCCCTACCAAGAGACTTTTTCAATGATAGCATGGTTTTAACGCTTCTCAAAAATGCTCATTTTTTGTCGCAATGACAGAGGGTCAACTTTAAACACCAATTATTTGCCAAGAACGCAATCTACTAGTATCTGTAAACGGATTTCAGTTTACATCTTCCTACCAAAGATTCCTTTTCAATGATACCATGGTTTGCCATTTAAAAATGCTTTTTCAAAAATGTTCATTTTAGGTGGCGGTTACACTGGAGATAACTTTAAACTCCCATAACTCGCCAACAACGCAAGTAATCTGAAAACGGATTTCAGTTATCAACTCCCTACCAAGAGACCTTTTTAAATGATACCATGGTTTGCCATTTAAAAACGCATTTTAAAAATCCTCATGTTAGGTTGCGGTTATAGGGGGTTCATTTTAAACATTCAACTCCCCAACAATGCAATTAATCTGAAAACGGATTTGTTTACAACTGCCTACCAATAGACATTTCCAATAATACCACTGTGTTTATCTGAAAACGCTTTTCAAAAATCCTCATTTTAGGTTTTGAAATTGTATGGTATCATTGGAAAGATCTCTTGTCAGAACGTTGACAACTGTAATCCGTTTTCAAATTACGTGCCTTGTTGGCGAGTTATGGATGTTTGAATAAACTGACAAAAGACAGCCACTGCTGAAAGACAGAGGATCCTGTCTGAAACGCCTGGTTCCGTTAATTGAGTAACTTAATGTTACCTTGCATATTTTATTCCTAGGATATCTAACCATAATGTAGTCATATCAGGTTGTATCACTGATTGGTTTTATTGCTTCAACAACAATATGAACATTTGTTTTCAATATGTTTTATCATGGAATCTCATCTGTGTTGGTAGTAATCATAGTACAATGCTATACTTTCTTCCAACACAAAAGTACACACGGATCAAATTTCCAGCGACCACTGTTGCCTTTGTCCGGATCAATATTTATCACCTTCATACTTCAGGATCAGTATCATTAAGGTGACAGTGAAAATTTTATCCATGTGTAGTTTTGAGTTGGAAGAAAGTTTAGCATTGTACTAATATGTTTTATCATTCTAACCTTCTTGACAAAGGTAATAAATGAGTACTAAAAACAAGCACGACTTTGTGCACAGTAGTATTTATTCCTGGCTGCCGTATAGTGAGCAGCCTCTCCAAGCAGCAGCTCCTGGGCTGGGAGAATTTGTCCACTCATGATTCGACATAATACTTGTATCCATGTAACAGCACCTACATATTACGGATAGGCAATGGTATTGCAACAACCAATAGACACATCTGTACCGAGTATTCATCCATGGTGTCGTCAAGTTACCCTGTCTGCATACAAGTCTGGTTTCATATTGGTGGTGCTACATATATTCAAGCTTCCAAGACAGATTTACCCCACAAAACACACTGACATTGTTTTATTACCGTGTGACATGTTTAGAAAAAAGATCTTTCTGTATGATTGAAGGGATCGTAATCATGCTTCATTAACAGAATGTCGTAATACTGGGACAATGTTCAAAATGTTCTGTTGCAGGTTTCAGCTGTCTTGGATGTAAACTATGTACAACATAGACAAGAGTTGCAGACAGGGTAAGTTGGAACAAGAACAGGATATAACAACAGGATACCACTTACATGTTTTTCATTAGTCACATTCATTCTGAACCACTACAACTAATTGTCTTTCTACAATGTCCTTAACAACACGAAACAAAAATACAAAGATAGATCTAGTAACAATAAAATCAAGGCAAATGTTAAATCTCTCAACAAAACAGTCCATGTATGAAAGGTAGAATTGATTTTGTCCCAGAAATTAACCATGGAGTACGGGAAAGTTTGACGTTTTTCAACTGGCCCAGTTTTCATAATAGATGGCATTAAATTTCTGCCTTTATTCCGCAGCATTACAATATAAGCACGTTGCCAGAATAAAAAGGATACTAAATGTAAAGTACATATCTATGCCTATCCAGCACTTGTCATCACTTGACTATGGCATCAAATCCCACTGAATGATTAAAACATCTTAACATAAACATCTTAACCCACTAAAATAAATAATGGCAAGCAGTATTGCAAGAAAAGGAACAGCTACAGATTTCTGTATACACAAGCACCTTCACAATCTTCACAACTAGACAACTAGCAATGAGATGATTTCACTCCTGTCCCAATCTACCAGTCATACATTAGTCCACACCAACCTCACTTTGATACACAAAAAGTGCATCGACCAGGAAAGACAGGAGATGTTAGTACAATATTTTTTGGGGTCAACAATTGGTGCAAAACTCCCTCTTCTGTTGTAATTTGCATTTTGTCAAATTTCTCAGTCCAATTCTCCTTAATCATCCTCAGGAGCAACTTTTTTCATAGACATCCATATGATCATTTCTGGTATGTCTTTTCAAGAGAAGCTGATGTGAAATACTTTGCAGGATCATTTCTGGCACCTACAGGTTTGCTTGGCACTGTACCTAAATCATAAGTACATCCTTCTGTGCATTCAACATACAGTACTTATTCACAACAAGTACAATCTCTTAAATAAGATACAAAGTAAAGTGTGCACTGAACCGAAGTATTACAGGGGTACATTAAAACTGTACCAAACATACAACATTAGACACACATATAGTGAATCTGACACCAGTCTTGACTTCACATTACTTACCACTACATTCCTTCCAACCACATCTTACCTCAAATTCCATACATTCACAAGTACAGGTCTGATTTAGCAGAACTCACATAATGTGTCACAGACTCTACAAAAAACCTCTCGGATGTCCCTATAAAGTCACTAATAGTGTCAGGTATCAAAGTCTTGAACCCTCCCTACTTGGCTTCTTCATATTTCCATTCCTTACAGCATAAGTCATTAGATTAGAAAGAGAAATACATCTTTACAAAGCCTTAAGTACAAACTTTAAGTCTCCTGTATGGCAAGTATAGGACATCTGCAAGCAACAAACAAATATTCATCACAAGAAAGGTTTCATTTTGTACTGAAAACTAACAAGTACAATCCTAAATATAGAATTTACCTTTAAACAAAGTTTTTTATCGTCAATACATTCAAAAGCACAGGTGCAATTGAGTCAACAGAAGCCACCAGGGCCAAAATGACTCTTTCACCACAGGCATTTCTGTCTTAAGTATTGTCTTGTCAAGAAAAAAGTCAAATAGTGGTATCAAACACATATTTACACCATGAAGATGTGTACATGTATGAAATGGAATTATCCTTGGGTAGTGTCTATAATGCATATGATCCAATGCTAAGGTGCAAGTACTTTCATATGTGAACATACTGCATAATACTGCCTACTTAGTTGCAATTTCCTATTCATTAACATTGTAGGTAAGAAGAATAGTATGTGGTTCCATTAAACATTTACTGGATGTCGTAGATATTGCTGTTAGTTCACAGTTGAAGGAAAATTTGTTACTGTACATCATCGTATTTGAAATCATACATTGAATGGCACCATAATGCACTGCACAAAATCCAATCTTTAAGCATCCCTCAAAATATGCATAAAGATTGCGATTTTCATCCTTGATGTGAAAATGTAATCTTTACACATGCTTTCAGGTATGCTTAAAATTGAATTTCGTGCAGTGATGCTTCATATAATGAACTTGTAAAAACTGTGTACAACATTCTTGACGTCTTGGCAAGAAAGTGGTCATCACTGCATTTGTATTGTATGTGTGGCATGGGTACTAGTACGACAAGAAAGGGTTTTGTTCTGCTGTTTTAACTACATATAATGATTGCAGCTTGTCTAGATACTGTAGGAGGAGCATTGGAGTCGTGATGCTGAGAAGCGTTAGCAAGGTGGACCATTGTGGTGTGGATTACTTCAGTCTTTGTGTGACGTTGGCAAGGGCGACGGCAAAGGCCTGTAGCGCTGTGAACGGATGCTGGAAGTCTAGAGTGTAGGCATTCACATCAATTCTCCCAAACTGCAGCACCTATGGGAAAATAAATTACCTGTCGTAAAATCTGCTACAAATTTCATTCCTTAACAGTTCCCCCTTTTTTTTCAAAATATCAAATGATCACTGCAACTTATAAACCTTGGATCTCAATATATGTGCATATCATTTGTTGTTTCAGTTACTTTAATTGATGACGATTATAAAGACAATTTTCAACAATTTGCCGAACAACATTAAAAAAACAATGGTGAGGTCATTGGCAACAGAGGCAAGCAAAAATTCATGCAAAACTACAGAATTCAAAGTGGTATCTGCATTTGGTAATAGTAAGCTGGGATGGAGGGCTTTACACACAATACAGTTTAATCTAAATTTTGAAAATGAAATACAAATCGTATGTTAACAGGTTTTGCGGCCATTGGTTATCATAATGACTTAAAATCTGAGGTTTGGGGCACAGACTTAGTTATAAGGATAACTAATGGCAGTGTATGAACAGCCAGACAGTGTTCTTTACCTGTTGGCCCTCCAGCTCCACCTGGAAGTTCTTAGCTGACTCTTGTGTCACTCGGCCTCCAAAATCCAGCTGGTACACCTGAAGAACACAAGAGATCAAGTTTCATAATCCTGTGTTTGAAAATGTTCAAAACAAGAGAATAAGACCAGTTTAGAAGCCTAACATATATATCACAAAGCATATGTGTGCAACATGATTCTAACTATAACTAAGTAAAAGTAGTATACCTGTGTGCTCTCGTTCCAGAGCGGTGCCTTGTTGGTTAGCACATACTCGTGTTGTACTATAATCTCGTCTCCCTCACTTCTAGATCGTACCCGCTTACTCTTCCTCCGCGTTAGTCCTTTTGTTCTGAGGGCCCCGAGCTCGTCACCACTCAGGTTACACTCCCCTTCACTGTCTGAACTTTGTTCTGCCTGGGACCTTGACCTGAACTTCACCTTTTGACCTTTGACTCCATGGCTTTTATTGCACTTTGTACACAATTGGTGAATGAGTTTCCCCCCCTCAGCGATTCCCCGCACACCCTTGTCCACAACTCTGTCCTCATACGGCCCTCTGCAGCGAGAGGCATTTGACTCTATTTCCCGTGGGCTTCCTGGTCTTTCCGTCAATTTGATTGACACATGCTTGTCCAGCGTTTGATTGGCTTTTCTTGCGATGCTCTCCCGTGGTTCAAAGATGTCCTCTGGTTCCATCTTGGGACTGGGTGGTCCCCGGGATGGCTCGCGGAGACTGTTCTTGGGGGTAGCTAAAAGCTGCCGAGCCTTTTCACTGATGATGCTGGTTTTGGCTGAAGATAACATGCCGAGCCGTCTGCAGCGGTTTTCACGGGGAGCGAGTGTTAACGAAGCTCCTTCACTAAACACTTTGGTCTCGTCCCCATCATCACTAAACAGGGACGTTTCCACACTGCTGGGTTCGATGATTTCTGTGGCAACCTTTGCCCATCTCTCCCCCTCCAGTTCTCCATCCACAAACATCTCGTTTGCAACTCCCCCATCCCCGTTGGTTACTACCCCTCCCTCTAAGAGTTTCTGTGGTTCCTCTGCAGCTAAGATTTCTCCATCACACTCTGTCTCTCCATCTAAGTCCTCTAGGTTCTTATTAAGTGCCTCAACTGATTTATAAGCTTTAGGAATGGCCCCTTGTGATATGTACTGTTCCCTCTCACTGGGAGAGAGCTCTCTTCTTTCATAGCAGTCCGGTCTGATGCACTGGGCTTCTTGTCTCCCACGCTGCACCTCTACCCCACTCCCATGGTGCACCTCTGAGTTCCCATGGTGCACCTCTACAAAATACTTTCCAGGTAGTGTGATCTGATTGGCCGAGGAGAAGATGTCCTCGTTGGCGAGGTTCATCCGTGTTGTGAGAAGTTCCTTCTTGACGGAGCGGAGGGAGTCAGCACAGCTGACAGGGCAGATGGGAACATCCATTTCTTCTGGAGGGGGTTCCACATTGGAGATCCCACTATCCCTGCACCCTGGAGATCCTACAAAGAAAACAAGACAACTTTACGAAGATCTCTTCCCTATTCACCCCGTCTTCTTCTGAATTACAATGTAGCAATACAATATCCCGGATCAAACCACTGTTGCCGTTAGGATCCCCTAACATTGAATGAATGTCTTCCTTGAAGAACAACACACCTGAAGAACACAATAGATTCAACTAGTACACTTTAGCATACTCATATCTTTGATACAAAAGCTTGTTTTGTAATTACTTCACTGGCAGAATATGAAAAAACAAACAGAAAATGCTCAAAACTTCCTAGCAAGATATCTTGTACAGCACAGCACTGTTATTTTTGTTTGTTGAATGGATTCGTTCTCCACTTCAGTATTTCGTCTCACCACCACCGGTTTGTTAGGGCATCCTCACTCCCCTGGGCACAAAGTCCCGCGAGGGGCATTACCCAGTATTACGTAGATGTAGATGTTGGTACACTTGCCTTCCTCCTCATCCTCACTGAACATGTTGGGGTTAAAGGTGGTGTCCCTGGGTGGCCGGATCCCCTTCCCGATCTCAGGGAGGTAGATGGTCATCTGTCGGGGCTGGAGGTGCAGCAGGCTGGTCTTGTAGTTCACAGCACCCATGTAAGCCGGGAGGAAGGGCGCCAGGCCGTGCACCTTGAACTTGGTGCCCCAGATGTTGGAGGTCACCTCTACTAACCGGTTCTCCTGATGAGAGTTTTGAGGAACGGTATAGCAGTCAGGTACAGTGCATGTCTATAGTTTGTAAGACTGTGTTTACAAATAAAATTTTAGTTCTTTTCATTGACATTTTCTAGCTCAACTACCAGAATGATCTGCTGCCCAAATTTCTCTAAATGTGTTTTAAAGAAAGAATACTGCTGTGTATACTGTGATTCCTAAGAACCCTGGATTCTAAAATAGGGTGCAATTTTCTACAGAATCAACAGAGGGCTCCCCTACACTTCACCATAATTACATTCATGGGAGAAATCAGATGTACATGAGGTGCAGCTACAGTTTCCAACTATATATAAGTCCCCCCCACCTGAGGCAGGTTGTCCAGGTACACCGTGTCTCTCTCCTTCTCGCTACCCTTCCTGCCCAGCTGACCTGGTGACCTCCGTCGACTCTGCAGCTCATCGCTGTCATTGTCGCTGAAATCACTGCCGCTACTACATCCACTACTGCTCAGCCCGCTGAAAATCCCGCCATCATCATCCGACTTGTCTGAGGGAGGGAGGGCTCACTTTAACATCAGAAATCATGACCAATATCCCAAAGACAATCAAATGCTAACTGTCCTTAAAACTCTATTTACTTTATTTTTCTTATCTGGCCAGATGGGTCTGTTGAAATTACCTTCTACGAACCATAATCACAATGTATAGGATTGTACTATCTTCTGCCTTTTGATTTCACATTGAAATTGTCTGGTTGCAACCCCAAACAAGTAATCAACAAACTGGAAACAGTGACCCAGTTAGACGCATCCACTGTCTTTCTTTCAGAAAGCAACCACTGTCTTTCTTCTGTCACTGACAAAAGACAGAGGGTGCTGTCTGAAACATCTGACCGTTTCCAAAATCATATCCAGTTGCTTGAGTAACTGCTTTATGGTATATCTTATTACCTGGATGTCTAACATTCATAGTATAAATTGTATTGGTTATCTATTAAAGAAGTCTTAATTTTTACCATTATTGGGTATTACATGACAACTTTTGTATTGGTCACAACATAAGTCATCATGATACGACATGTACATAGATATTGACAAATAAACCCACCATCCTTAGTGCACACTTCTGGGTCAAAGATCACAAACTCTGGCCTGAGTTTGCTGACTTTCTTGCCCTTTAGTAGTGGAACAAGGCCCCCTAGGTACTCCAAGTACAGTGTGTAGCCGTCATCATCTGTTCTGACCATGGTGCAGTGTAGTCTCTCTGCTCCAACACTGGTTTGACTGACAAATTCTCTCAACTTGCTTGGATCTGGAATGCACCCCTGCTGTTGGGAGAAAATAAATTTCCATCAGGCACTTATAACAAGACATTCACAAGTAAGAGAGAAAGTAAACCAAAACATGCCAAGGGTATTGACAAACAACTTGTGTCATGACAACCAACCTTGATGGTCGGGGAGAAGGCTTGAGTGACGTAGTTCTTGATGCGGCTTGGCAACGGTAGCCTAGCAACCTGTTTCTCCTCCTTGATCATCGTCCCGACAACCTCCATACACAGCAGCTGGAGAGGCGCCACTTCCTTCTCCACCCACGCCACAAACAGACTCGAGCCAGATGCAACAAAAAATCTCTTGTCGTTGTGGCCCCACGTCATGGCAGTGAGCGCTCTCTGTAGGGAACAGGCAACAAAATCAGATATAGCTACAGTCAGGACATCACAGAATTTTGCCCATGGGTGACTGCTGTGGATGATTGGAAGAAGAAAATAGTCTTGTTAGAGAAAAAATAATCTTGTATGATCTTGTGTGTGCTCTCTGCAGGGAACAGGCAGTGAAATTAGATACAGCTAAATACAGTCAGGACATCACAGAATTTTGCCCATGGGTAACTGCTGTGGATGATTGGAAGAAAAAAATAGTCTTGTTAGAGAGAAAATACTGTAAATGAATTTAAGTTCGCGGAGATTTAATTTTGCGGAAGCGGGAAATGGACTTTTCGCAGTGGTTTTAATTTTGCGGTAGCACCATGCACTGTAGTCTCTTGATTGCCAAGGAAAATGTTCGCAGTGGTTTTAAATTCGCGGTGAAGCAGTCGTCGTGAAAATCGTGAACATTAAACCACCGTGAAAGTTTCTGCATTTACAGTAATCTTTTATCATCAATACATTTTAGTGATTTATTACAACTAAACATAAGGCCACTGACCTGAGCAGGAATGTTGAGAGTGAATCTAAGATGGCCGCTGGTGTCGTAGTACTTGACTGCGCTGACGCTGTCTGGGTCGGTGATGTGTCGGTGTGTGCCGCCCACGGCCAGGAACAAACCACAGCTACTCCACTCCAGTTTGGTGGCTATAGGGGGGGTTCAAGGATGGAGAGATCCAATCAGAATGGTGGGTGGATTTTTGCACAAATTTAAAATGTCACTACTGTACAAAGCAACCTGATTCCACTAATAGAATAGAATAAGTGTAAAGTTTCGGATAAACGTATTCCAGTACATGATTGAAGGTACAAAAAATTGAACAGGCTGCATCACTTCAAATTTTGTTGATGCAAGTCACTATCTCAAACTTCCAGGCAAGTCTGCTGTAAGATGATGTACCACAAAAGCTTTATACCAAGGTTATCTTATCCATTTCTTTATTTTCAAACTGGCTGTGGTTGGCTGGCTGGTTGTTATCCTAGCAGACCTTGCTAGTGATTGGCTCTATAACATCACATGACTGACCAATCATGTTGGTTCTGATGAGTACAGGTGCCATGTCATCATAAGACTTCATCAGAGCGACGTCTCCACTGCCGAACCCCACGGCCAGGATGTGCCCACTCTTCATGGCTGCCTGCCGCTGGGAGTGCCTCCTTCTCTGGCCTGAGTATAACATCACAGAGAAAAGCCTTTAGGTTGATTGGAAGTTTTAGCTCGAAATTTCATTCTTCGTAGGTAGGATATTCATCATTTAGAAGGATCTTTAAACTGCTATCATCATCAAAAACAGTTGTATTCACTCTACCTGTTGACTGTATGACATTGGTTGTTGTAAAGGAATGAGACGAAGACATACAGTCAAAAATTAGCTGCAGTTTTCTAAATCTGGCAAGTCCAATTCTTGTGTTTGCGATTGCAGTTTAAAGCCCCTTCTTCAGTGACAGTCTTGTTCAAATTCTGATGACAAGTCAACTGATATACAAACACATGCTGGTGAAAGCAACTTTTTTGGCAAAACTAATGAAAAGCAACTGAAATTTTGAAAGGAACCATAATATGATTTGTTACCTTTCTGTTTGGGAGTGGATGGGCTTTCCTCCACCTCACTCTCCGAGTCGCTGGTGTTCACCATGTGGAACTTCTCCCCCGACCAGGCCAGGGAGCGGATCTCGTCATCGTCGTCAAGGATACACTGTGCTACCATGGCACCGTGGCTGTCCATGACGATCACCTGGCCATCCGCAGTGCCAAACAGCACCTGGGGTAAGGGAAACATTTCAACTCTCATGTACACGTACGTCTTTCTTATATCTTGCAGTTTTGAAATTGTTCAATCAAAAATTATCAGCCATTGTGATAATAGATCGAGAATTTTTCGAGAAGTGATGTTGATATGCTTTTGCTTATTTGTCGCTTAAAAACAATGGGAACAGAATGATCTCCCCCCCCCCCCCCCAAATAGCATCATTACAAAAAAATGACTTGGGAAAAATGTGCTAGATTTGCTCTTGCAGAAAAAACAATTGCAACAGGAATTCCATACCCCTTCCCCCATGCCTTGGGCTTTCTAAGAATGTCTTCAAGTATAACCTTCATCAGACCCTACATAACCCTCCCCACCTGTTTGTCATCCGGGGTCCAGACCCCACACAGGATGTTGGACTCCTCCAAGTTCAACATGGAGGACCAGTACCGCTGCCCGGCCACCGACCCCACCAGCACGAACCCATCTCGGTAACAGATGAGAGCTAACCGCCCATCGTGGCTCCAGTTAAAGTCGCTAACCTGCGAGAAAATCACAGGGTCACGAACATGTCATCTGTTTGCAGAATACACTGGTTGGTAGTAGTAGTAGAGACATTATAGTGTTATATCACACTGCTGGGGTTACACTGCCCCTTATGGGGTGACATACCCTTTCTTTTAGCTGAATATAAGACAGAGATGCACCAGGTCAAGGTGAATGATGAGAAACACTGGTTGGTACTACTGTAATGTAGAGGTAAAATGCCTTTGGGAAGAATGGACAAATTACAATGAGCTTTCATTGCTGTAAATTGTAATATCAGTCTGAGAGCTTTCTTTCTAAATGTTAAATTTGGACAGAATGATTATATGGTTTTTAATATAAGCATAATAAATAGCACCATATACTGTACCTCCTAACTGTTTTCCATATATCTCCTTGTATAAGTTTAACTTTTATGAAATCCCCAAATCATCTTTGATCTTACCAATCCATGAGCTACTCTGTTCTGTTCAGGAATCTGTATGTATAAGGAGACCCATGCTGTACTTACGGGGCTGCCCCTGTCATTGACCAGTTCTATGGACCATCTGCCCTCGTATTTGATCCAGACAAAGATAACACCGTTGCCGTCGCAGGTGGCTAGCTTCTGGTAGGGTTCGTTCCATCTCACCAGAACTACCTGTCAAGGCAGAAAAAAATGATACTATAAGTCAATACTTACGGTATCTATGGGAATGGAAATAGTGACGCATAGAATAGTATTCTTGTATAGTGTGTATATATGGCAGATAGATTGTGTATACATCTCTGTCCAAAAACATCTTGGAGAGAGAGACTTTAATGGGTATAGGCACAATACAGATGTTCAGAAATGTACTTGTATCTCAATAGTGTAGCCCTGGCCCTCTATGTTAGAGTGCAGCACTTGAAGATAAAGTGACTAAAACTTAAAAGTAAAAGGCTGCAGCTGAGAGTGAAACATGAAGTACGTTAACGGTAGAGCTAAGCTATTCCCCACCACTCTCCTTGCTGACGTATGCTGTAAACAGCACAAATTTAATGTGTAGAGTTAATCCCACAGCAGGAGCAGATAAGATAAAAACATGAACGCAGACTTAACACTAGGGCCAACGTATTTAACGGCTCAGGTACGAAAACGAATGTTACTGACGTCAAGCATCAATTACCTTAATCCTATTGGCCCTCACTGAGTCACTATCAATTAACCAGCTTGCGAGGTACAGGGGATTTAGCTATTCTGACCAATGAAGTGAGGGGATTTCCTTTTCAATAAAAGACCCTTGGCTACAAATTGCTTGATCTCATCAATCACCATGACAACCAAATCAATAAATCAAAGGCTTGGAGGAAGGTCAGTGCTTCAGAGGTTAGATCTGTACGAGCTACTTCACAGGGTGGTGCACTACCGCATGAGGCCCGGCAAAAAGATTCAATCTAATTTGCACTGGTAGATTACTTAGAAAGGTTCTTTTTAACCATGTATCAGTCTCCGTGACAACCAATCACAGCTAGAGTTGGAAATCATCTCCATGGTGATAATCTTGATTGACACTCTCACAATCTGGTGGGTAGAGGATAGGATATAGAAAGATACAAACCTTACGACATGGGGGTGTAATTTCATCTCTGCTGGGATTCAGAATCTGCTCAAGTACTCATTTTTCTTTCATGACCAAAGGGTTTGCTGAATCACTAACAGATTGGTCTGCAGTCCCAATCTAATTAATGAATTACTATAAATTCATTTCTTTTCAAAGTGACTTAATTTTCATACACAGGGGGAGAGGAAGTTCTTTTCAAGTTGTTTCACGGATGCAGTTCAAGCCATGCTGTAGTACAGTAGTGATACTATGGGAATATTCCCTGTGTCATGATTTTGTGGTAGAGATGTCACCATGAAAACCAGAAAAACATAATGACTGTACTTCATAGTGAAATTTCAAAATTTACATTTCAAATCAAATGTTGAACAAACTGTAATCAAATTGATGTTACATCATACATCATGTTGTAAGTTTTTAATATTCAAAACAAAATTATTCATTATGTTTATTCTGCAGCCTCTGATTTTACATGTAGGCACTTTCCTTGTACTATAAAATACCATTTAAACACATAAATTTGATAACAACTATAAAACAAGGAAAACAGCCACATACTTGCACATATAATCACATATAGGAATGCATGAAGCCCTATTTTGCAGCATTCATGTCTACTTCAAATGCTGGTGTCGTAAAATTTCATTGTTAATGGCTCACGTAGAGTCGTAAAGCTGCCCTATCTCCTGTACCCAGAGGACCGCCAGGCGTAATGGATGGTTCCAGGCAGGTTCTGGCATGGGAGATATGGACTAATATTCCACCACAGAGATTATATTTATACACTTAATATTAGTTTATGGCAGATGTAGTCTGTGCATCAGATATGCATGCTGTATGCTACAATCATTCGTTTGGATTTACATTTTCTGAGTTTTACGTTGCATAATTCCTTCAGCTCAAGGTTTTGGATTTCTTTGAATAAAATTACACAAATATTGCCAGAGTTATTCTTTAGATTATATCTCCATCTTTCGGTGGTTTTGGCAAGTGTCACATTAACAAGATCATATAATACATCCGGTTTGCGCTTTGTGTCAAATCATTTCACAGCCAAATAGCCGTGAAACAAAATATCTCTTTACTCATATAACTCAAATGAGCTGTGCGACAGGGGCATCTTCTGTATTTATCATTCTACCTGAGAAACACGTTGCTGGATCCAATTAGAACGAAGTCCCGCAGCAATTAGTTTGATGGAGATCCTATGTTGTGTACATAATTGCCATTGTACCGTACAGAATTCTAACTTGGGAATGATACAAATGACTGCCTACTCCACTGGAGCTATTAGACACACGAATTAGTAATTTGTCTCGTAACTGTAGCCTTCTGTAACTTATCATTGTTGGGTGTAATACTTTCTATACTTACCCAAACCATGAATCACACTCATTTTGGCTTCTAACGAAGGATGCCAGGTTTTAATCTATGTTTCCTCAAACCTGTAAGAATATACTTACGTCTAGTACATAGAGTAGCTCGTAAATTATACAGTTAAAATTTCAACAAACGTCCAGGCTTTGTGCTTGATACCTGGCAAAATCCCCAGTAGATACTGACGTCAGTGTCCTAGTGGACTGTACTGTAATAAAATATGTTCCATATTTTATGGTTCATCTATCATCTTTATTGAAGTAAGTCATTTGTTTAATGATAATGTGCTTGTACAATAAAGAAAGAATGATTGGTTTTAACAATGTGCACTGATATCAAAAACAGCTGTATACAGAAAAAAATATCGACATGCAGTCAACCTCCTCTGAGTCCTAATTTCTTTTTTCTTTCTTTCTTTTTGAGTCTTTCCACCTGACAGCTGGTTTTGATGTTCTGCTCTACACTTTCCTCTAATCCCTACCTCTAAGCCTAGATAAATTTTAGGGCAGCTGCCATGGTCTGCTGACAAACAAATGACATGGGATATCGAAGCAACCATAAGACATGTTAAACCACATAGATACCCAGCTGACTTCCTTTGGCTGTTTTTGTAGTGACCATTTAATGACAGCTACTTAGTTACTGTGTTGCAGCCGATCGATGATGATGATGACTTACTGCTGATAAAAGTCATTCAAAAACACCTTCCTGAATCAAAAGCATGTGCAAAGCGTGCCTGAATTGTTGCTATGGGTATTTTAATATGAGAAAATGGTCTATTCTCTAGCTTCATCTTTTAGTTCATATATTTGACATTAGGCTCAGTCTTTTCTAATTCGGTTACATTATTTTTAAAACAATAATCCTGGTACTCAGATATAAATAACACTTGGCGTTACAGCAGTACTGGGTAATTTGTATTCAATCTTGATCCGCTCCGAATCCCATGTACATTTTGAAGCGATTCATTTCCCATCCTCATCCAAATTTTAAATCTTGTTCACCCACAGGCTTTGATGAGCATTACAGTGCCATTACCTGTACCCTGTGGGAAATACAAAAAACTTGTACTCTATGCTGACCTGGAGCCACCTCAACAGTTCCTCATGATACATTTTGACTCTTTGTGAATCTAAAGGACAATATTATGGCTCAGAGAGAGTCTGCTATGTATCGTTTGCATGCAGAAAGCTTAAAATCATGTTGTATTCTAATAAGAAATCTTTGGAGCTTTAATCCATAAGGGTCAGATTCAGTCATCTGGGAAGTGCTTACCTAACTAGAGTTCCACGAACTTGTGACTTCACCAAATATGTAACCATGCCTTTATTCAAGAAGATAGTTAGCTTTAAAATTAATTCTAAAAAACAGATTCAACTTGCATCTGTCTTACAAATATTTCTTTCCAAATAGTTTTCTTGTGGTTCCACTTTGCACATTTCTAAATAGGCAGAAGCATAAAGATGTTTGATGCTGAAATATCAAAGTATAACATGTAATATTGCACAACCTATTAAATGCTGATCATCTAAAGAACAGTGAGTAATGACAGGACATCTGCCGTAGCTTATATAACACTATTACACTAATGTACAGGTTGTTAACCGCAGCAAATGGACACTTTCATCTTTGCTGATGATTCAAGGACCAACGTAACGACCACACTGACTGCCATGGCTGCAGTTAAGCCTCTTTCCAAGGACACCTGCCGCCAGTGTAATTTGCTTATTATCTTCAAATAGTCACCATAAGGCTTTTTATGAAATTCAGTCACAACAACTTACGTAAGTTGCTAGGGGAAGTTGCCCTTTATATAAGCAACTCAAGCAATCGTGTTGTATTCTATATGTACAAAGTGTAGAATTGTAGAATATTGTTGGGCTTCTCGGGTTTTAGCAGAAAAAAATTTGATTGACAAGTCAAAAAAAATTATTTGAAAAGGTCTGGGGTGAAGATATATGGCTTGAATAACACAAAAACAAGAGCTTTTAAAAAAAGCTGGTCTTTCGCTTACTTATATTGTGTAGGTAAAACTTTTACCAGATGAGTTTCAGAACAGTTTCAATGGTATGAACTAGGGGTGGGTACTGGAACAGAAAATTCAGGTACAGGTACAAAGGATCAGGTGCAGGTCCGGACTTGATGGTCTGTGCAAACTTTTGAAGGGGCGATACTCAAAACAATTGTCCATTTCGCTACTAAGGAATTAGTGGAGTATCTGATTACCACTGGTGTTATAAAGTCCTATGTTCATGTGAACAACACTTGTTCTGTACGTTGACGTACAAAGTTTATTCAATTTGTTCTCGTAATTTATTGCACCAGTAAGCCCTTAAACGTATAGATGCCTGCTGATATAATGTGTTCATTTTCTAATTGGTGCAGCATCCAGTTTACTGATTTTTGTCAGGTCTGTGTCTGTTAATAAAATTGTACTTAATGAGTTTCAAAATGCAAATGCAGTTTCATTGTGGTATGTTGAAAGGAACGCTTCATTTCTTTTCGGAAAGCAAAATTATTGAGATTTTGATTCATTACGTCAGTGGTTATGGGCCACAAACTCACTCCATCGGGGTAGCTTGGAATCTTCTCATTTGAAATCAATTAGATAAAATATTAGTCAGTGTATTTTACATATATCAAAGAGGGATACACTTTTGTTGAAGTTTCTTCCACGAAGATCCCTTGAAATTTCGAGTAGTAAGCAATTTTCCACATGCAACCGCCACCCACCCCACGTCAGATCTCTGCACAATTCTGGATTTCATAGAGGTAATTCTCCACATCGTGACTTAGGCTCTGGGTCATTTCAACTTGAGAAGGATCAGAGGACTGATCGAAAGCGTCGGTATATAAGCGCTTTATTTTGTGCACGGATATATGGTCCTAAAATTGTAACATCGTAATAACACATCAAAATCGCGACACCCCTTCCCAACATGCGACACTCCCTTGGGACAAAATGGTGGCGCCCATGGACGCCAACGAAAACAATATACTAGTAGGTTTTGTTATCGCAGGCCTGTAATAAATTGCTATTTGTTCCAACATATGCAACTATACAAAAGTAGTTGTCTATACATGCGACGTTCCGGGCGAGCTCTCTCCGGTCACCGACCTTCCAAAATTTCCACATGGCTGGGGAGGACGCGAGACGCCGCCAGCGAGACCCCGACGGCTGTTTAATAACACCAAGGAGGTTAAAAAAGACCTCGTCAGAGAACTTGATGCTGTGCCTTTAGGAGATTCATAAATAGAATAACTGACAAATTCAGTCGGTAACGATTTTTGTATGCAAAAAAAAAAAATCAAGTTTTATTTGACTCTTTTGACAGTAGACCTCCACAAAACTCAGTAGATACATTGTATATAGCTTTCACATCTTTCCTGTATGTACAATGCTCACAGTTCCCTACTCAAGTCAATCTATACACTGTCACCAGTCTTCACCAAACACGATTAGAATGTGCTAAGATTCAGGATGGATGCTTTTTTTCCGTTCAATGAATGTTGATCAAAGGCAGATATTTCCTCATGATAGCCATCACTTGAGTTGTACAATGTAAAAGTGGAAAGGACATCATATTCTGACTGTATTTCTTCACTACCTGCTAGCAGAGAGACTGCACCAGTACACACTATGAACATGTACAGACTCCAGATGTTACAGAAGGTATGAATCCTTTATAAGAATAAGGCGTACTAAAATTACATACCGGTAATTATAGGTTTGTTACAATGGCCATTTCTACACCAAAATCTTACATCATGTCTGTCAACCCAGTTCACATGAGATGGAAACAATTGGAGATTTCTTTGATCCGACCTGGTCCTCCCCTCCCCCATCTAAGTTTGTGCTACTCAATATCACTAGTTCATGAAAGGACTTACTATACAATGGACTAGATATCCTTTACCATATGAGATGACCACAAGCTGACCAGTGTAAAAGCTACAGGTGGTAAGTTTTTTGAAAGCCCATGTTCCCAAGTTTCTGAAGGATGTATAGTATCCTGTGTGGTAACCATGTGCTACCGCCCGACAACCATCTGTTTGAGATCCTTGAGGCTGTGTTCTCTGGCGACCTGCAGGGCGTGGTCCAAGGCATGGATCTGCACCAACAGCTTAGCTACCTGCTTAATGCTCTCTCTGTAAGGAAAGGGGATGCAAAAATGAGCGAGTTGTGGGGTAATCAAAATATGTTACAACTAGACACATGTTCGATGTAGACACAGGCTTTGTGGCACTGGAACTAACCTACTCACTGTAAAAACCGAAAACTCTCCTTGTTTTAAATATGAGGTTCAACAACCAAACCTCCAAACAACCAAACAATCAAACAAATAATGATTCTCCAGAAATTTGGACTCCAGGTCAAATAGCAAATGTAACATAGCCAGACAATATAATTACTGTTGGTCACTTCTTTTGTGGCCAAGAGCATGTTATCATTTTATTTAGTTATGAAGTTTTCATAGCTTTAGAATGCTACAACAAATACTGTGGATATCCGCCAAATAATGTTAAATTTTGGACAACACTTACGACATTTGTCAGTTTCTTAAAAACATGAAATCTGTAAAAACAGGTACAAATCAACATTTTACCCGTCATGCATATGGCGCATCTGAAGACTAAAAGCAAGGAGGTTAAAGAAGGACTAAAAGCAACGAGGTTAACCTCCTTGCTAAGAGTCATATTTTGCTGTATAGTTTATTGTGTCCACCCCTTACCTTGCTTTTCTCCTGACTATGTCGGGACAGCCGATGCTGTTCTTGTGTAGGTTGAAGTTTAGGAAGATTTTAGGATCTCTTTCCATTGCAACTACCATCTCTTTTTAACCTCCTTGATCATTACCACACGGCGTACGGTGAAAATGGCACATAATGGGTGAATGTTGGTGAAACACGGTGAAAATGTGTCACCCGGATTCGCATTGTTCCCATGTAAATATGGAAGGGTGAAAGCAAATATTGCACCTACGTGACAAAAGAGTGAAACATGGTGAAATGACGGTTTCACCCCTAGTAAAACAAACAGCAATTACGTCATTGTGTGTTTCACGAGCTAGCGACGTGCTTGCCGCTGTCCAGTCGACGGCATTGGGACTGAAGACTGCCCGCCCAGTTCCTCAGCGCAAGCCGAGGATTTTTTTCGCATTGCCGCTAGCTCCGCAAGCCGTGGAAATATCTTTGACACTGGGATTGAAGACTGCCCGCCCAATTCCAGGATTTTTTACGCTTGCAGCTAGCTAAGACGTGCACGTGATCGCAATACGCACCTCTGATTGGTTGATCCTACAGCTGTAGGGGGTTCCCCGCTATCTACTTTCTTTGCTGCCCCATGATGCTTTGCGCCCACCCGTGTCAAAGAAAATTTCTTTTTCATTTCTACGCACACGAAAAACGCTATATTCCACAATTACATTGCAATATTGCCGTGTGGTAGTGACAGATTGTGAGATGAAGATTTCCTTCAACTGCTGGCATTGTAACGTTGTTATGCTCTGAACTTGCCAAGGACGATAACGTCCTTGGAACTTGCCCAGTGTTTCTTGACCGCCTAATCATAAGGTCCGACCTACCCCTACCTACTGGGAGGAAAGACACCACAACGTTTGGACCCTTTCGTACGCGCCGCGTTCACTAAGAGAAACGAAGTGTGACTGATATCCATCGAATACACGTACGCAAAGATACCTTAAATGTTTTCTCTTTACCTTGCAGATATAGTACAAGTTGAATCGCGGAGGTCTTTGGTTGAATAGACGTCTACAAATACGTTGTGCAGGGCACATTGCAGGTCCTTTATTCCTGCTAATAAGCCATGTATAAACCAAGCTGCACATTCATGGCAGGCCGATACGTATGTCATACATACTAGTACTTGCATGGCCTTTGGCAATACCATCGAATCTGCAGGGTAGAATATCTCGCTAGCACGGTATGGCATGGTCGACCCGGACGGACGGACGGACAGACGGACAGCAATCTAATATCAGTCTGATTGCCTTTCGCCGCGGAAGCGCGGCGAAAGACAAAAAACAGCAGCCTGAGGATGTTTTAAGCCTTCCTTTGATTTGTTACTAATAATGTTCTGAATAAAAGGCATTGTTTTTAGACTGAAATTGTGTGCATGTGGCTCTGAATGGTAATACTAACAGGTTTGAGAATGAAAAAAAAATGGAGAAGCAACAAATGAAATTGGTATGGCCATACCCTGAGGAAATAACAAACATCCAAGCAATGACGGCAGAATCAGAAATACGTGGAAAGCCAATATCCTAGAAAGATTATTGGTACAAAATGTACTGCCTCTCAATGAATTTAGAACTGAGTACCTTCAGTTTCCTGGTGAAAAAATAAATGATCTAATTGAATCTTGCACTCTAGGCACTGATCCTCCAGACTATCTCCTGTACATTACACATATATATAATAACATGATTGTTCTATAAAACTGTTTTATTCTGCTTGAGTACGGACTAGACAAAGATAGATACACTGTACATGTAATGATGTATGTCACATGACATACTGCAGGTACACAGAACTGATACTCTAGTTCATGAGTTGTCACAAATATTTGTCATAGCAAAGACAGCACATCCCAGACGTTCTCATAGTCCTACCCATCAATTGTTAGAGTAGACAATTTACAGTCCGTAGCGGTCTGCCTCTTAACCCTGCATTGATTTAATGTCGAGCTCTGGAGACTCCAAAGTCAGAGTCAGAGTATTCCACCCACGTTTCACATTAAATCATAAACTACGAAAAGTGTACAAGCACAATGGTATAGCTCGACTTCCATGGACAACTTTCACGTTGACAGCCTGCAATTGTTCATTACAAAAGGCTAGGTATTTTGTCTTCAAACAATTGAGTGAAATAGCAAATCTTCCACTTCAAAGCATTCTTCTAGCAATGTCACATTCAAACTACAAAAAGACTACTAAGGTTAAGGACTAATAAGGTTATCTCATGGTCAAAGGCAAGCTAAACTTCAAAATTACATCTTTGAACTTCAGTAACTAGCAAGAGAAACTACGTCAAGCTTTCTATGCCTTTGAACTTAACCTTCCCTTCCCTTAATCCTACAGCCTACAGCTGTCTCTGCAATTCTCACACTACCGATCCCTATCTTTACACCTAGTCAGTTGCAGATACTCGTTCAAATACCACAGGTCATCTGTGTGTCGCTTGCGGCTATTTTCGTATGTTTGTGGGCAGACCACATTTCTCCATTCACTCTATCTCTGTCTTATCGGAACTTTTAACACCCTTTCATCCCGCGTAACCCACACGACAAGATCGTTACCACTATTTCAACATCCCTTTGAGTTACGTAGTTTCACAGAAAACTTCCTCTGGCTCTTGGCTTCAAATGCACACTCTAATTTTATGTGTTTCTCAAGCTGCATTTATCATCTTAAAGTTTTTCAGATAGAATACACAACTTGGAAACAAAACCCATCATGTAGGCACTGGATTAAAGGTTTTCTTGATTTATTTTTGAGCTTTCACTGACACACATGACACTGGTGTTGTGCTTCAAGATTTGGACAAGCCTACGTGGAACCAGGACATGTGGAGTTGCATTGCATAAGAACTGTTCCTAAGTTAGCTTTGAAGGATGGCGATGTAGCTAGTGAAACAATTCACCTTTTTGTACTTAGATTGACAAAATTTCCAGGTAAAATAGATACTAAGCAGTGTGCGTTTGAAATGTTACATCTTCTTCTTACAGTTAAGATTACGATGTCTAAAAGTGCTTTTGTAATCCTTATACTCAATATATTGCCTGTTACCTGCACTCATACTGGAAAGGACAACGGGGAAATTTCTACTTCAACTAGGAGATTGATGAAAGCCTTGGGACTCTGCACACGACACTATCAGCATACAGAAGATTTCCCGTTTTCCCACACTGGTGATAAACCTACTAATGGGGTAATTTTTCTCATTATCTTTGCCTTTACAAGCAACTGTCTTGCCAGTAAAAGTTGCTCTCTTTCCAAATGAATTATCCCCTATGGTGTATTTGTATCATTGGTTTCCATATTACTGCTTTGTGGATAAGTGCACAGGGATAACAAGGAAAGAACTTTAGCAGTAGCTGCATGGCAGTTGGAACTAAGACTAGTAAAAGACATGCAGAGAAAATGCTTCAATTAATCTATAATACTCTATGATGTTGTTTTATCAATATCAGTTTGATCCCTCTGAGGGCCCCAGAGCACATTTCATTTGGTATCTCTAATAATATTGAAGTCATCAAGAATATTGAAGTCATCACTTTTGAAACAAAACTTTCATCCTCATCCTAAAGCCTTCATTCAAATCAAGTTCCTAGCTGCCCCTCCCACCTGCTTTAACAGCCTTTTTAGAGAGAAAAAGAAAGCACATAATGGCAGCTTTCAAAAATTGCTTCATCAAGTTCCTATCAGCATACAAATGGTAACACTCATCACAGTCCTTAGCCTGGTAGACATCACAGTAGCCTGTCCTTGGTGCTGAATTCACTGTAGCACTACACAGCCTTTAAGCCTCTCATGTCATCTTATGACAAAATGAAGCACCTGCTTAAAAGGCAATATGTAATTGTAAAATATGATATACCTTTCCATGTATATGCCTTTAAGCCAAGTCAAAGCTGAATGAATAGACTACAGAAAATGATGCTGAGGCTTATTACTTGCTGTGACATCACATCACTGGAACTGCACTATATCTCAGATATCCTTCCCTGTCACAATACAGCAATGTACATTGTACAAAGTGTCACATGGCCACAGCATCCTTGCAATGTGACTGACTGATCTGTATAGTACAAAATGGCTTACCTAAGGCGTAATCAGCAATGCTGATTGCTTTTCTTACATCAAAAGACAGAAACAGAAATGTCCTTCACATCCTCAATTGTGAGCCAATAACAAAGCCCCTTACAAAATTTCTTTTTCTGGCTTTCACATTTCAGAAGCTTCTTGCTTTACAGTATCAAATAACATGCAGGAAACCCTACGGCAAATTGATACAATTACAGACTGAAGATGCTAGCCTTTGTCGGTATTTTGTAGACAATCAATGAAATCTCATCTTCAGAGCATCCTACAAATGAATAGCACATCACACACAGATGTTTTGTGAGGGGCCTTTGAGATCCAATTAAAAGATTGTATATCCCTGAAAACATCTATCAAAATAAGATGTTTGGGATCTCTTACATCCCTTCACTGTGTTATTTTCACCAAACCTGTAATCTGAAACACTCAGAATAATTACAGAGTACGTTTTGCATACTTTGGCAAGATCTACACTTTTGCTCTAGTCCATCCACCCGCTACAATCTTAAGGATAAATCCTCTCTTGTAAATCCACAAGATAAAGAGTAACGTCTGGTCTTGTCCGGTAAAACTATCCATTTACAACAAAGACAGATGTCTGGGCCCCATGTTGTCATGTGAATTGGTGCAGATTGTGATTTCTGTCTGTAGTGATGATCAAAGTTCCAGCACTAAAGCAAGCCTTTTGAATGTTGTAATCTTTGATCCATCATGCAGCTAGTCCTAAATCACCCACTTTGAATGTGAGGCTTTTAAGTCGAGTACTTCTGTCATTAGCTCCTAAAAGCATTGCTGGGATTGAGACAGAGTAAGATGGACCTTAGACATCTGAGGCAACAGACATGGCTATGTTTCTAAATAAGCCTACATGACTTAATGTCACTCCAGAGGATGGTAGAGAGGTACTAGTTACATGTAGTTAGAATCCTCAAATACCCATGAGAGTTTTCTGCAACTGTGTTCTAGTGAAAGGTTAAGAATATAAAGAGACTTTTCATTTATTTTCTGTGCATGCTCACTAGTAGATTTCTAGAAATGAATTAATGGCAACATTTTGATGACAAATGTCAAACACATATTTGCACTAGATGTCATATGGTAGTCAGGTTGCACCATCATAGTAAAATTATTACCATTTCTTCAGGTCTCCCATTTCCACCATTTTCAGGGTTTTTCATGCAGAGAGATGCACATTAAACTGACAGCTACAGTCATAGCTTGATGGAACCCTAGTGCTGGGTAGTTGCCAAGTCTCTATCAATGGCTCCCACCTGGTGAGCACAGAGGTGGTCCAGACACTGAGTGGTGCTCACCAGGCTTACATACTGACTGGGCCATGCCAGAAGGGCAGCAACACAGGAAGATACATATTTCAAAGAGCAGTACCAGCCTGACTTTGTGCGAAGACAAATGTTAAATGTTAATGTCTTGGAGAAGAGTTTGTGTTGTGCAACAGCTTTTGTCCTTCTCTTGGCTTTCTCTGATGCATGGTATGTGAAATACAATGTACTTGTAATACAATTGCATTGCTCAACTTTGATGTGCAATTGTACATGTACATGTATGTTACAACTTACATGTCATACTCATTGTTAAGTGATAAACTTCTTAGGTTGGCTAAATTTGATGAAGAAATTAGATTTTATGTCATTTGAAGAAAGAAAAGAAAATTTCAAATGTATTCTCATAAATTTGGGTACAGACCTAGGAAAGTATTTTCAGTAGAGTTGATAGGTAGATTATAGAATCCTACCACTTCCTCATAGACTTTCAGACTCATTTTGCAACAAGTAAGTATGATTAATGCTTGGCGCCTGAAGACCATTGAATAATTACAGGTAGCCCATCTGGTATTAAGTCTCCAATATTTACGCAAATACTGATGGGTGTGAGTTTCTATCAAACAACACCATGAAGTAGGTCAGTCCACTCTATAATAAATGGTATCGGCTCAGTAGTGATGACCCCTGTATAATCCATGTCTAAAGACATGTGCCCAGAATACAAAATCTAACTTTAAACTTTTTCATATCCTGTTAAAAAAACCTGTTTGAAGTAGCAAGCATTTTTATTGTCACTGCACTAGTTTGGGCTTGATCAAAATTGACAACAAATTAGCTTAGGTGCTGTATGAGTGCAGTACAACACAAATACATCACAATTACCTCCGGTTCCAAACAAATTAAACCGAGAAAAATGACCTACATGTAGAATAGATCTACTGAATTATCTGAAGACTTTCTTATGTTAATTCTTAACTTGCTGACTAATACAGTAATTTTGTGGCCTTTAATATGTATATGCATATACAAGTGAAACAGAAAGTGACATACACAATCTCATCAGCTACCACCTCCCTCCTACACTCAGTTATGCCAAGTTTGTTTCTTAGCATCTCTTTCATATACTGTAGATCTGAGTCTCCACAAAATGGTCTTTTAGGTGGTCCCAGCTCTGTCTGACTCCTGTTTGGCACCCATCCAAACTGTTCGTCAATGCATCCCTAACCTTTTCGACCCTAGATCTTACCTGCCGGCCAGAAGCATTACGGTAGACAGTCATGAATCTGGCCTGCCGTCTTGTCAGTTTTAATGGTCACATGAGGTACTTTAGCAGGGGAAGAAAATTTCATGGACTCAAGGCTTATCTCAATGCAAACCTAAAATGGGGCCAGGTCTGGCATCTTCGTGGTGGTAAGTGATGTTTTTCTACCATAATCTTTCCGATAAAGAAAGCAATGACCAAGAAGTACTATCAAATGTGTCTTTATCACTTTTTGGTGTGCAACCACCCACATTTAAACCATTTTGTCTCGAGGGAACATATACTTGCTTGTGTGTTGTGTTGCACATTCCTCACTTCCTCAATAGAGTTTTGAATCATTCACTTAAAGCACTGCTTCAGTGGTACCGGTAATAATCTGACTGGGTTCCCATGCTATTCAGTCAGTTTGAAAGGCCTTTAAAGCAAATATTCTCAAAAGGCACTGCTCAAATATCATTAGAAATGAGAAAATATGTGATAATATGCGTGTATGTTTGTATGCTTTCCCGTGTGTGTGTGTTGGTGTGTGTGTGTGTTTGTGTGTCTGTATGGAGATTCCGAATGCGTTAACCAAAAGATGGAGAAAGTAACCATCAACCATCCTCACCTCACTGTTGTGTCCGCGGAGGTTGAAGTTACTGCGGGGCGGGGCCTTGTACTCCTTCCTGCAGTGTGATGTCGTGAAGGTCGCCCCAACAACGCCCTTGGCATTCCCTGTGGCCAGCCAGCCTTCATGGCAGTATCTAAGAACAGAAAAAAGAAAAATTCAGTTTTGCAGGATATCATTTGAAAATCTATGGCGAATAACGATCACACATTCACAGTCAGCTATATGAACCTTGTAGATCACCATATAACATGTCATAGATTGAAAAGAAGCGGACAGAAGCCAATACTGGTAAAAAGTTATAGACTACATCAGAGAGTCTAATCCTTTATCTAGTGTCATGTATTGATGATTACAGGGAGAAGCCCACAATGGGTCACATATTTATTACAAGCTGTTTTTCTAAACTTCAGTAACAACTTCATTTCTTTCCACTGCACAGCTACAAGTACAACATAATCACTTCAAAGAGTAGTTGCAATTATCGTGTCAACCCAGAAAGATGCAATCTACGTCAAGATGACTGCTCTACATGTACATACTAGTCATGCTTTTTGATGTTTTAGAATTCCTTTTAAAGTATGTACTGCTGCATCACTATTTCATTCCCAGGTAAATAGCAGATTTCACACTGTGCTTATTAGCATAAATCAGCATTACTTATGACCAATCATTCCTAAATCAGTTTTACCTGCAACTGCTATACATGCATCGTCTACATGTGTCTTCATTAAATGGTACCTAACCTGATTAACTATGCTGAATATTGAGTTTGTCATGAAATTGTCCACCTATAAATTGTAGGTGGTAAAATAAAGAGCAGACTCATAGGAGTCAGAAAGTCTTTCTGCTAATGCTGATGCGGCCAAAATCTGTGATGTCTGAGTGCTTTTTCATGTAATATATCAAAGACCTTAAGTTTATTAAGAAACCAGTATGTCCAAACTCAATCTACATAATTAAGGATTGCAACTTTGTCATGGCAACCAGTTCAAAAAAATATGATCAAACCTTGATAGCAGCAGCAGACAGATTAGACCTTTTCGCTGTTCAGCTTTTGTGGGAGCACTAATATATATATGTTTTGGCAAAGGCACAGCATTTTGTGTAAGGTTGATATAACGATATTACATGTATGTCTGCACGAGTGATATCAAATGTTAGACCTGAACGTCTCCGGGCTATATTATTACATGAAGGTCATAGAAGGAAATGGCACATAGCATATCACTGGTCAGACAGGTCTCTGTATAATGACAGCCAGTTAAAACAAACCCAATAATTGATGGATAAAGTAAGCAATGGAAGTGGACATCATCAACTAAAGGATGCTGATATTGAGCTCAAGTATTTGTCTGGCACAGTCTGGCACAATCCATTACTACTTATCATGACAGCCTTCAGCCAAAGTTGGCTGAAATACTCATCAGTCTTCCTTCTTCATAGTGGACCTTTGAGAGAGTTAACTCTTTCATCAATAGGGCATGTATAAAACTTTCATAAAAGCCAAGGGGCTTTTCAACTGGATGCTTTATAAAACTGAGACCTCTTGACACAAAGGCATTATTGATCTTACAGTGGATTTTCATATGAGATCGTATTATAAAATGTGCAGATTTAAGAGGAAGCCTTTCAGAATCTCCATGCACTACCAGTTAATATAACGGTCATCGTATATTTGAAGCCAACTTTTTCTGAGAATGTAAAAAAAAGTGTCTCATAAAATGGTACACCTTGAATGCATCAAAGCATCCAGTCTGGCAGTATTCCTACATATACCGGCACACTGCAATATAAAGATTCACAGCTCATCTTTCACCACATCTCCTTAAATTTGAAACTGATTATTTGAAAGATTGATGTTCCGATTGAAAAAAATGAACAAATTTCCCTTGGGCTTTCAATTCATATCCAAAGTCTCAAACTACAAAGCGTTTGAGAAGATGCCAGTTATCTAGATGAAAGGGTGCAATTGCAGTGCAAAATGAGAACAGTTCTGAGACTTTGATACATGAAGACTGAGCTCCAATGTCTTTCTCATAGAATCAGATCTAAGAAACAAAAATGATTTATAAGGGATGTATGAACATATAAAACACGTACACTACATAGTTTACAACATTTGTTTGCTCAATAACGTAGTAAAACAATGAAAAATACATAGTGAGACCTAAATATAAATGTTGATATCTCTGCACCAGCTAATGGTTTCTGCCGTCTTTTGACTGTTCAGTTTTTTTGACCTGAAGTTGTCCATCTTTGACAGATGTGTTTTCCACATGATCATTTGCTTGTCATCAGTGACAAATGACTCTTCAAAATAGTATCTTAAAGGATGGATGTTTGGTTGTGATAAGAACATAAAATCTAAGTTAAGTTAAGAATAAATACAAGAGGAGTGAATTTACACAAAAATTCAACATCTCGCTGTTAACCCACTCCACATATTGGGCCTCAATCCTCTCCTAAGCCCAAATCAATATAGCAATATACAGCTTTACTAACCACCTGTGCTTATACTGCACATAAGGAAAGTACCTCATTCACACAGTCGCTATGGACTCCCCTAATCTGTTTATCCTGGCTTTTCAGTAGATGCAATTCGATATTCTGTGTATCTGGTGCCTCCGACAATGAATAATAGATGTAATAATTTGTTATCCTCGGGACTTGGATATTTCACACCTGGGCTGTTATTACATGCACAACATTAGAGGTGGTGCGCATAATTGGTCTTCTAGTCTATAGGCTGCTACGAAAATTGCAAACATTATGTGAGTGTGATATATCAATAGGACACTGCATCTTGCATATGATATACGATGTTTAATCCTTGCAAGACACACAAACATACCAGATTATGTTTGGCTGGATGTTCAGACTTGATAGAAGTCTACCTGATCATATTCATATATCAAATGGAATTTATAACATATATTCATATAAACCACTCCATATCTGCCTGCATACACAAGACCGAGTGTTTAGTGCAGATAGTTATCCCTGTGGGCACATTGTGTATGTGGAGTTGGAAATGATAAAATGGCAGTCTTAAACATGCCATCAGCGCTAAGGAATATATCATGCTGCCAGAAATTGAAGCCAGAAGATGTCATAACCATTCAGGAGATTTACTTTAGTAACAAAATCCTTGTCCACAAAACATTACAGATTCCCTTTAATAGCAAGAGGTTCATATTAAAGACCTCTAGACTATTTGCATGCATGCAATTCCAGACCATAAAACTTGAACATAACCAGAGGGGAAGAGTCTAATTTTGTTTTATGGCATTATGGACTTGGTAGTTGAATTTTACTGAAGTTAAAGAGCTGTCACATTTTCCATGAAAATGCAGGATGTTTCCGAAGGGGAAAAAAAGAGAAAACCCGCAAGGAAAGAAATAAAAAAATTGTGCGTCAAACATAGCTTTGCTGATGTCATTGGCAGTTCTGAGTTTTGATTGGATGATGACAGAAGAATATTTCAGTATGGGTGTGAAACTTTTGATGTCATCTAAGTGACCTTATTTCCAGCCATTTCAAATCAGCAATTACCATGTGGAAATCACATTTCAAATGTATTTCCCACCATTGCATGGCCCATTTGAATGTCTCTACACCAAATGATGAGCAATAGTGCATTACATGTTAGTGAAAATCATACCATTACTTATCTGAATGGCACACTTGGTCAATCTAATGTATAATGGTCCGTAGCTTGTAGGCAAACATTTATCTTAGTTAGTAACAGGAATGTTCCACATGAATATAGCAGTAATCATAGATCACAAATCTTGATAATGGCAGTATAGTTTCCTAACTATACAAGTGACATGCTTCATGCTTAATCTGCAGTTTGTAGGGAAGTTGCCAGGTGGTTGCACAAAAATGAAGTTGGATCGCAAGGGTAGTAGTGACTGGGATTTTAGCTACCCCAACGACCCAACCTCTGCTTGGAGAATAATAATTTCTTCCTAATGGAAAACCCTACCTACAAGGAGAAATTTATTTATATGGTATTTGTACCTTTTATTAAGACTAACATACACACAAAATGCATGCACATCGTAGCCGACCCAGCCAATGCTCAACTTAGGAGGGAGAGAACAACCCTGAAAAGAATGTCATCTCTTCTCTAGAAATAGCACACCAAGGACAACAGGTGACCCCTTGGACATGTGTGACCTACTTTCCTGTTGAATGTTCCTCTGAGTATTTCCATCACACCATGATACATGTATTACCTGGTAACCTCACATCAGGATTTAAATGAATGAACCAAATGTGCTAAATCAGCCCTTTGGGACAGATTCCTGCTCTACTTGTGTTCCCTGTATATTCATTTTCATACCTTTATTGCATCCCATGATGACTGTGATCAATGTGATGACTACTTCCTCCTTGGTTCTATAAATGGAGACAACATAACTGAAGGACAGCAATATGTATGTCAGGAACTGGATAACCATTTTCTTTGTACGCCGGGTTGCTAAGTATCCTAGCTATCATAACTTATATGGGGTGCTCATATTGCGTATCATACCATAACTATGTTTGGTAACCCCTTTGTCCATTTTTGCCAGTGTACATGAATCTTTAATGAAGTACTGTACATGCTAATTTCTGACAACTCCGATCTTTTTCCTGAAACTGCAAAAATAACGGAAGAGCTGAGTAAGTTCTCACACTTCTGGCCACGTGTGGACTACGCATTCTGACCTATTGTGTGTGACATGTATTTACCTGGTTTCCATAGCAACAGTTAGCACCAGACAGGCATATAGACCCAGATATGGGCCAGTGAGCTTCCTATTCACAACCCCTGGACCATCCACAGTCAGGCTGTGTACATAAATTACTCTGGCCTACAGTAGGAGAGCTTTAGTCCCACTTTACACATTATATTTTGTAATACCGGGACTGGCAATATCGGGATAATATCAGGATATTGATAGCTTTTTTTTCCAGTGCAAAGAGGAATTTTATGGTTGTGCAAAGACCTGGGATGATAGTTCTGCAGTATTTGTGGGCCCCAGATAGCCTTAAGTGTGCATGTAAACCCAACATAACTGGTAAAGTGTGGTTATTGACAGAATTTTTTCAACATTCCAATATAGAGTTATGTATGGTCATGCCACTTGTCCTTGGAACAGGTTCTTCAAGTGAACAGACTGTAAACGTGACAAGGCCATGTACGTATCAAAGGAACCTGTAATCAATCAATTTTTAGTTATGAAAACAACAACAAGTAAACTACAACTGAGCCTAGTGAGGGCAAGATGGGAAGCAGAGAATATCATTCATGGGGGTTTGAAATGCTAAACAACAGAGTATCGTTGAAGAGGTTCATCAGTCATGTATGAGAAAAATTTGGAGGAACATGTTTTACGTGTTTTAAGAGTCACTGATTAAAGAATTATTTTACAAACAACAGTGGTATCTATCAAAACACGTGGATGGGAAGGCATCTTCTTTGCTGTCTTCTCCTTTACAGTTGAAGCTCAAACTGTTTTGAGATGATTGCATGCATAAATCCAGTCTACATGCAATAAACAAAACAAGGTCAGTAGTATTTAGTGTAAACACACACAAAGAACAAAAACAGGAGCTCACAGGGTCATAATGATCAGGAATTTGGATAGGTGTAAGCTAAAATTTTAACACTCAGTAAGAGATTCATGTCTGATAAGGGACAATTGGTTAACAATGAAGGTCCTTAACCTCCTATGACCCCACGTAACCTGCCATTGTAAGCCATGCTCCTGGTCCATCTGGTAACAATCTTTCTGCCTGAGGGACACACTAGAATGGACAGGCACTGTGGGAAAATGAGGGAAACTGGGTGGAAGGATCATGAGATTTCCATAAGAAAGGTGAGGAGAACCTTGAAAATACACTAAGTAAAATAGTTTCATCAACCAATTTATCTTTAGTTTCAAAGACATCTTAGGGACAAAATATATACATATACATATACATATATATCATGGATCTCTTAGTCTTACTGCAGTGCATACATTTCCACTGTCATAACTGAAGCCAGCATTACAATAGTTTTCCAGGTAATAAGCTGCTGACAGAATAACTAGAAGATCAGTCCTTTTGTGACTGCTAAATGATTTCACACCACAAGTAATCCTACCAGTACTGACATCAATAGAGCCACTGGCAACTCATCTGCCCTTCTCCTTGTCATGGAGATGATGCAGTTGCAACTATCAAGACAGGGGGTTAAAGGGGAACTAAACCTTTTTTTGTAAAGCATTCTGCAATATTTTAACTACATCAAAAAGTCCCACAACACGTCCCACACGTTTCCACAACATTTGAACTTCGCGGCGTTTTGTTGTCGAGCCCGGGAAGTACCGCGACCTTTGACCTCTGTGATGTATTCCGACCGCCAACCTCCATACTGCTAAATATGCCAATACGCTATACCACGGCTTTGTCACCACGCTACTCTCCCAATGATGGATTCCGGCGACTTGGAGGGAGTAAACGAGTTTGAGGGCTTTGAGAAGTACGAGGGGTTTGACCCACAGAATATAACTCCGTACAACTACCTGCCCAGGCGCCCAGAGAGATCGGCCGATGAGACTGGGGAGGGCGGCGCGCGCGCCGTTGGAGCTACTTTTGTCGCCCCGTCGACACATCCAGAACTTATCGAGGCTGTCAGCGTCGTCGAATGGGACGGGACCGATGTTGTAACCTTTCTTGCTGGAGTTACTACAAACTACGCAGGAAGGCATTGCGCCCCCTCCCCACATTTCAGCTGGACGAACTCGCGGGAAAAAAAATCTCCTATTTTCGTACGTCCGTAATACGTTTTGTGCCACAGACGAGGTCGTAACAAACTCTAAATGAAGAGTTCACAAGTTACGGTCCACATTGGCAAGTCCTCGATTGAGAAAGCCGGACTGGAAAACTCTATTTATACGATAAGTTCCCGCGCAGTCAAGATGTGTGCTGGACGTGCGAGCTGGGGCAGGTTGGTGGTCGGATTACGTCACAGAGGTCAAAGGTCGCGGTACTTCCCGGGCTCGACAACAAAACGCCGCGAAGTTCAAATGTTGTGGAAACGCTAATCTATGATGGACTAACGTAAAACAAGTAAAAACTGGACTTTTTGATGTAGTTAAAATATTGCAGAATGCTTTACAAGAAAAGGTTTAGTTCCCCTTTAAGGTGCTCAACTTCCTCCCACAGATTATCAATATGGCTGCTGATAATCAAACAGCATGTCAATTATGTGTAGTAGCCATCTCCCTACATGTGGCGCAAGATTTGTTGGTTTCAGCGTAAGGCAGTGAGTAAAGGTTAAATATCTTATTCTTTCACTCCACTTTATGTTGTTTCACTGTCAGTTCAACTATGAAGCCATAAAGATATGCAAATACCATACATATGCCTTGCAAATCACTTGAAAGATAAAACCTGGAAAATAATAGAATCAAACATGGCTCTATTGGGAGTACATTGTACAATAAAACCAATCTGGGCATTATCTGGCCCATATATTCTTGAACTTCTGCCCGCCCTACATCTGAACACCAAGGTCCTTTTGGGTAAGGCAGACGTCATCAAACACTTTATATACTTGAGTATTCCAAATGGTATACACATTTACATTTGTCTTGCCACAGGCTGAACCATAAAGTGTGCTAGTTATACTAGTATATGTTCAACGTCATGTCTACGTTCATGTAGCTCTTAAGGTGCCTTTAAGATTGCTCCCTTGAGCTCGGCGCCCATTCAAGTTAAAATGTGCCGGAGCTAAGATAAACTTGTCCCAGCTTACGTCAGCAGCTCTGCGTCATACTCTTAAAGACATGGCTTCTAAAGCAGCTCAGGGGTCAGGATCCCACTCTCCATCACTCAAGTCACTCACACATGACGTCTTCTGAAATGTCAGCTGTCTTGTCCTCTTGATAAAAGGACCTCTTTGTAACAGCAAAAAATGTCAACATCTTTCAGTCTCACTCACTCAGTCTAGGTTGAGCTTTTCTGCATGTATCATAAACATACAAAGTTGCAGCCCAGACAACATGGATTATCACACACAGAACAGTATAATATGCATGTGACCAATTGTATCAAGTAGGGTATTGTTGCTCAAAATATCACAAATTCACAAGCAATTTGATCCCTGTAATAAGGATGAAAGACCTCAGGTAATCAATCATCTCAGTTTTGTCAACACTGTTTTCAAAACATAGAGGGGAAACTTCCTCTATACACCACCAGCCTGGTGTTGACATAACATTGATGTGCGTGACGTTTACATGAAGTTCCCACATAAACCGTTTAAGGGGGGTAGAAACATTTTACCAGCAACTGAACTAAGCTTTGTTGCATGACAAAATCTAGTCAAAACAAAAATACACTTGAAACTGAAGTAAGGTGTTTGGGTCTGAAGAAAGGATTTCACTTTACTGTAGTCCCTCAGGATATGTGATTATCTCATTGTAAGATTGGGAGTCTAAGAAAGAATGAAGAATAGAAGGGTGTTAACTTGTGTCATATATAATGGTCATTTGTTTTGTTTACATAAGGGCTTTCATACCAAAATTCCAAGATTAGGCTAGTGTAACTAATAGGTGATGCCTTTCTTACTTTTATTTCTGACTATTTTCTAAGTTATAACTATATTTCTACCAACAGTCCATGGCTGATACATTCTTGTCACAGGTCATTGACAAGAACATCATCATAGGAATTGCAAGGGTGATGAACATTTAAGAGTAGAGTAGAGTTTTGAATACTTGAAAATGGATGTTTGGGGTGATGCTCAGTGCCAGTGGTGACTTTTCCCCACAGCTCCTGTAGGTCCAGCCTCAGACATGCAAATAACCCCTTAAGGGAACACAACATATTCCCAGGAGTAGAGATCACCTTACATGTTACACAATAGCCCTGTGATTTTGTCCTGCTGTACCAAGTTGGCCACCAGTACAATGTGATTTTCAGTGGACCTCAGTCACAATGTTTAATATAATAGCTTGCAGGGGGCATGGCTTGTCTCTTTGCCCTTTTCATATCTATGTTCTTTCCTATGGTACCATGCAGGATCAGTATATAAATCATAATGCTGTTGAAGTAGAAGTTGCAAGACACAATAAGCAGAAATTGTAAGACACAATAGATATGCTGGGGTTCGTTACACACTGGTGCTCGGTACAGAATGGTAGCAAGGCGCAGAGGCACAACATAACTTAATATCAGTATAGCTAGTATAGTATACCACTTAAAATTCATAGCCAGTGTTATCCAGGGTCAAGAGCAATTTCCCCCACATTTCTGCCCGTCTCCGGACGGTTCGGATCGATGCTGATGTGATCACCTCCCGGTGTGTTACAGTCAGGCATGTAGGACAAGGCAGCACACCCACTCTGTGTGCTAATGTCGTCCTGGGCTTGTACGGAAATAATTGAGAAGGTCGGCCATTTTCTTATTTGTTCTGCAGACGACGACGTCAATAAAAACAACATCCTTCAGTCTTCTGCCTGGCCAAATACGGTTAACGTTACGACTTGTGTTATTTAATCAGGGAGGGTTTTGGATAAAACTGACTCACTTAAGACTGGGCAGTTATGATCTAGATATAATACGGAGTACGTAGAATAAATTTTCACGTCTAGTTGTCCGCATATGTCGCTGTGAGTATGACAGCCCAGCTGGGACCAGAGACCGGATAGAGCAGAGCACTCACCTCCGGCGCGCCACGGACTTCTCCCGCTCACTGGCCGGGATGATGCCGTTCCAGGACAGCGTGTGGATGGTGGAGTCGCTGCGGGCCACGGGGGCGTGCTCCAGCCGGGCGTGCATGTCTGCAGGACGGCGGTGTTCAGCCCGACAGTACGGGGAGCCCACAACCCGCAGCCTCGGCCATCAACGCTGGTTCAAAAACCTCCACCGGCAAAAATGATATTCGCTCCGCGCTCGCCCACGCCTTGTGCACGTCCTGTCACGACTCCGGCTCCCGCTGGGCTTTGAATCGGGAACAACTGTTGGAGAAACAGGACCGGAGTCCCACAGGCGCACAATCTGATATTTTTCTGCATAAATCGAGAAATTCAGGCCCAAACAAAGCCTGGGGAAATTTCGGCTCGATATTATGATCACACGTAACGGCGCATGCGTAGGAGGAATTCGACCTATAGGTCACAGGTGAAAGTTCAACCTGGAACTTACTGGTCAAGTTTCGTCCAAATTTTCCCGACAAATTAGAGCTAGATTTACGGGTAAACTTGAAGGAATCGGAGTTGAAACAGAGGGCTACAGGAGAGTAGAAGCTCCAGGATGAGTGAAGATGTAGAGAAGGATCATCTGTATGCCTTATACACCTGCCACGTCAACAGGTATGTCAGGCATAGATACAGGTGGCAGGGGAACTCTTGGGGTCCATACTGACTGTCTGTGTGTGTGTGAGTCATTAACGTTGATGTGTTGGATTATATATCTGTACTTATTGTAGAATGAAGTGTCATGCATGAAGAAGAAACTTGAGCCTATCCTTTTCATCAAGAAATCAGACAGCAATTAATCAGAGTGTCTATTAATCTTTTACAGGCTCATCATCAATATGGAATCAATAAAAAGTGGGCTGGGTCACTTTTCACCTCACGCACTTCACAAAAGCTTGTGATACAATGTGTTATCATATGATAAATAATTCATACTTAATCAATTACTGGTTGGAATGTAGAAGATGTGACGTTATACCCAGAAAAATGAAATGTTATTAATTTGCAAGAATCAAGTCTATAACGTTATGCATTTCTTTGTACAATGTACTAATGTTTTCATTCATTTATTTTTCCAAACCTTATTCACAGAAGACATTCCCAGGAACAATCCTCTAATGAGGCTTCTGCCGACCCCGACCCAGCCGACCCGCCGGAGCCTGACCCCAACGGGGACAACTTCAGCCTGTCCGTGGTGGCCACCAACATGAAGGCTGAGAACGAGGTGGAGCTGAGGGCCAGCATGGTGAAGCGCCTCAGCAGGGGCCTGATGCACGCCAGCAGTGGGAGTGTGACAAACCTGGACATCGGGCTGGGGGAGGGAGGGTCAGCCTGCTACTACAGACTCCTGCAGCAGCCGGGGGAGGAGGTACAGGTGAGTGAGGGAAAGGTCAGAGGTTAAAGGTTAGAGCTCGGGCTGGGGAGGGAGGGTCAGCCTGCTACTACAGACTCCTGCAGCAGCCAGGGGAGGAGGTACAGGTGAGAGGGGGAAAGGTTAAAGGTTAGAGCTCGGGCTGGGGGAGGGGGGTCAGCCTGTTAATACAGACTCCTGCAGCAGCCGGGGGAGGAGGTACAGGTGAGAGGGGAAAGGTTAGAGATTAAAGGTTAGAGCTCGGGCTGGGGAGGGAGGGTCCGTCTGTTACTACAGACTTCTAGTACAGCACCCGGCGGAGGAGGTACAGGTAAGAGGTGGAAAAGGTCACAGTTAAAGGTTAGAAATCGTGGCTACTGGGGTCAGAGTACTGGTTTGAGGAAAATGCTGAGCTGTCTACCAGGCCTGTCTAGCTGGCCTGTCTAGCTGGCCTGGCACGTCAAGCTACAAGCTGAAGCAGCCAGGTGAGACAGGTCAGAGTTCATTGGGTAAGACTAAGAGGTTGAGACCAATTTGATGTTAGTGATGCAGGTGATAGCCTAGTGCATCTCCTCACCTTGCTGTGTTTCTTGATTTTCTATATACTGATCAATTATTGTATTATCACCATTATGATGCAGGAAATAGCAGAGCTGAGTACATCCCCCACCCTGGCCAGTGTGTGCATGGACCGGTACATCGTATGTCTGGTGGACCCTGTCTCATCACCTCTCGACCTCTTCAGATCAGAACTGGACAAGTTCAGCTTCAGGTGCCTGGATTCCTTATCTCCACCACTTTTCACGTTGACAAAGCTTTAGGAGTCCAGAAAGCTTTAAACTTCTCAGAACAATGGAATCTAAATGAAATTTTATGTCAGAAATGCACCCTTCCTGACAGTCCATGTGTAAGAGGGGTAGATGTTCTTCCCTAGTTCTTTGGGACAAGAGTCCCTCACGGAAGGAGTAATGTAAGGAGTACAGACGGACAACAAGAAAACACACCTGGACAATTTCAACTCCTGAAGTTTATTGAAAACGTTCGAACAATTCGAACGTCGCACCTGTAAACGGACGATCCCATTTGCAGATGCGGCTATCAAACAGCCAGGAATGGGATTCTACCAACCGATTGCAATTTTAAAAAAAACAATGATACACAATTTATATATGGTCTCTACAGTGTTAGAAATACAATAATCTCACACATGATTTACTGTCCCTCTCCACAGCCTGCTGAGCCTGTTGGACGCCTGGATGTCACAGCTGGAGGAGCTGCGGGTGCAGCTGGCCAGGTGGTTTGACGAGGTGACCGGCTACACCACCAGGTGCCCCGCCAGGTTCCAGGAGGATGTCTCCATCCTGCTGCATGTTGGGCTCACAGGTGGGTGGTAGGGTTGGGAAAAGCTGTTCTACAATGTTAGATTGTATGGTGAGGTGAGCCTTACACAGTTAGAACTGTTGTGGTGTACCCGCGATGAAAGATCTTAAATAGACAATAGCTGGATCAGCAGATGGGCAAAAGCTTGTTAAGCCTTAATTCACCAAGCAATTCTAAGCAGTTAAAACTGTTGTGGTGTACCCATAATTAAAGGTTGTTAGCAATGGTTGGATCAGTAGATGTGATCAGTAGGGTGGGATGAAAAGGTGTTTCATGACACAGATCAAAGACTGACTTGCTATCATTTTGAGAAAATATTCCTATCATAAGATATATATATATATATATATATATATATATATATATATATATGTTTTGATGTACCTGTTTCATTGATTCATATAATTGGGCAAATGCAAAGCTCATTGGATAAATTACTGATTCATATATTTACATTTGTCTTACAACTTCTCTCTCTTAATTCCATGTTTATCTTCCAGGCTGCCAGCTGACCTTCCAAGGACCAAATCAAGATGACCAGCTGAAGGAGGACACGGAGAAGTTTGTCACCGCTTGCAGCCTTAAGAGCCTCCTTAGCACCACACCTGACGACCAACCTGCCCCACCTAGCGACCAACCCCTGATCGAGGTTGACAACAGCATGGTCCATTCCATTAGCCAGGAGCAAAACGCTGTTGTGTTGTCTTTAGAAGGAGAAGAACACAAGTTCAGCTGTGAGACTGTCAGTAGGTTTTGTAAGAACTGGGGAGAGAAGGTTCTGAGTGCCAGCAGTGTGAGTGCATTCCAGGTCAGACAGATGTTGGACAACTTCAAACTGCAGGTGATTCAGGATATGAACGCCTTCAAGCGCCTGATCCTACAGGCAGAAACGGACCACTACGCTCTCTACCGTTGCCTAATCTTTACTCAGAACTGTGGACACAACTTGCTACAGTCGCCAGCCGTCATGAATGACCCCGGTCTTGCCAGTCTCGACTCACAAGATGTGCTCAAAGTGTTACAAGATCACCTGAAGTGATGTACAATCATAAGTACTAGCTGTGATACACGACAAGGGGAATGAGTGTCTTACTTTAGTACAATAGTGTGTTTAAACGTCCAAGTGCAATTAGCAATCAGTTTTATAAAAGTTATTGGAATATTTATGAAGAGGGAAGGTAGTACAAGGTAATACAGAAATGATGGTCTTGTCATGTGCCTTTAACTTGTTCATGTGACCATCACTGTAATTTAACAGTGCCTTTACAGATATGGGGTATATGTCACTGACAGCATCAAAGGGTTAACATTTTCGTAGATACAATGTAATTAGAATTTTCTGAAACAACTGTGTACATATTTGTACCCAATATAAACACCTGAAGTGGAATTTTGACATGTTTTGTTTCTTAATGTATAGTAGATCACAGAAGTTTAGTTGAATGTAAAAAAAATTGTTATTTTTTTTTTAGCCTGTGTTTACACAAGCTATTGCTGGCAGGAGTTAATTACCCCCTCCCCGAGGGCAATTGTAGGGCCGGCCGTTAAGGGCGCGATTTTAGGGGCTAGTTTTTTTTACCTGTACTCTGTATCACTGGGGTTTTCCTTTCATGATGTGTATTGCTACAGTGTTTTGTTGTACATTTGTATTTGATCTGGTGTAAAAAATACTACAATCAAATAAATTTGATGCAACTGGTACTTCATATATACAACAATTGTGTATTAATAAGACAACATTGATTTATTTGAAGGCGATTCAGTCTCTACAATGGGATAAAAATCCGATATTTACTGATTTATCTTACCAGTCTCTTATTCACAATTATAGGTGTTAGAAAAAAACAGCGTTAGCAACTTTCCTTATTTTAACAACATATGAGCCGCTAGTAAGAAACCGCCTATTAAACAGCAGCATCACTGCATGCACTTGCATGACGCAAACAGCAGCATCACTGCATGCACTTGCATGACGCGTTCAGCAGTAGGTCAAAAGCGCCACCTATCTGTCATGGTAGTATCACATAAAGAGGTAAAAGCACTGTTCAAGACTGGAAATGCCACTTCCACGGGTTTAACGGGTTAAATTCCATTATATTACTCCTTGTATGTTTGGCGTAAGATAGAAATGTAATAAAAACAATTGCATTTGACGTATATTTCCTAGATACAACCGTTTCCGATTAGCAACCAACTAAAGCCTGCATTAATTTCATTGACCGCTTAGAGGCGCTATTTTGTGTCTGCAGAAAATGGCGACCGTCATGCAAAGAATCGTGTAAGTACTTGTTTAAAATCCTTGTAGTTTCTAACAAGTTCAGATACTTATGTGGATGTACATGAAAGCTAGATAATTTAGATCAGCAAAGGATCTTTCCAGAAAGTTATTTTGGAATAGGGTCAAAGGATAACGGCGTGTTACTTCTTTTCAGGCTGTCTAACGCGTGCCCCCCTCCCCTCTTATAATTTTTCCACACGTGCTCTTTAAATTATGATAAACACCAAGTCTGACAACAACGAACATACACAACAACCCGAAACAATAAGAAACATTTGTCATCCTGCACAGTGCACAAGACTATCCAATTCATAATGTTACTAGTGTCACAGTGAAGAAGAGATTTTCCAGATTTCTTGGTGATGTAACGCACTGGCTGCAAATAATACACCAGATGTGTTATTATCTTCCAGATCTATTTCATACAAGCACAAGTCTACAATACATTTTGGAAGATTTCAAGGTATAACGTTAGAAGGATTTCCAAACATTGTCCTGTCTGAATGCTAATGATATAAATGGCAATTCCAGGGAGTAGTGTTGTTATTTTATGTCACCGTTATTTAGGTCACCAGGCGCTTTTGTCCACAAGAAAATGTGAAGGTAACCTTTGCAATGTATAATGATGAATCCTTTTGTACTGCAGAAAACCGAAAACCCAGGCAGCTAAGCGAGGGCTGGAGGTGAGAGCGCCAAAGTTGGAGGAGAATGACAAGGTGGCGATGTTCATTAAGGGGGGACACACCAGTGAGACTATCACTCAGGTGCTCAAGGAACTGGTACGTTACTTGCAATTATTTCCTTGAACCCTTTACATTACCAGAAATGAAATATACCATTCCTCTTAAGATGATTTTTTGTTGAACCAACTTATTTAAGAGGCAAAACCTTCATGTCATCAAAAGCCATTAAAGAGCAGATGAAATGAACTATGATATGGTTATCAACATCTCCATTCTTGTCTTTTTCCAGTATTTACTGAAGAAACCAAATGCCATCACATTCAAAAGGTAGGTCCATTGTCATTTGACTCATGTCATAAGTAACTTTGTCTTTTTTAAAAAGTTTCTTCTTTAATGCTGAGGCTTTTGTGACACTTTTTTTTTTTCAATTTTGTTTTCTAATGTTGCAGAAAAAACATCATGAGACCATTTGATGACCAGTCCTCAATAGTAAGTACACTGTATAAGTATATTGTCACTCCTGTAAGAATCCAGTGATGGTGATGCCTGTCATAAAATTTGTTCAGCTCATTTTGTTTGCCAGTGACAATATATAAATACATGACTTGTGTGTTTATGTGTTCCAGGAGTTTTTCTCCCAGAAAAACGACTCTTCCCTGTTCCTGTTTGGCTCCCACAGCAAGAAAAGACCAAACAACCTTGTACTTGGTGAGTTCTTGGCAAATGCAAGTTCAGTGACCCTTTATTAAACATACCGTTAGTCAAACAGTAGATCCTTTCTTTATGGTTGATTTTGCGATAAAATGATATTTTGTATGAGGATTGTTTGTTGTTAGTGCCATACTTCTAATACGCGACAATCCAATCTCGTTGGGAGGTCTCGCGAGACTGTAATCTGTCCGCGCGCGCGCGTGATTTGACAGTCGGACGGTAACAGCCTTTAGCAGCCCAGTGGCTAACAATGGCTTCTCCCAGCATCGACTCGATCGAGTCAACTTCAGAGATTCGTTGTGCTTTTATTTGGCAACATCCGCCGGTAAATCGGCATGCCATGAGCAGATAATATTGTTGTGAACCTATGGACTCGATATCGTGCTGTAAATTTGCAAATTTCTGGTCATTTTCACAATTTTTGACGGGCGGTTTATGCTTGCTTGTCGTGAGAAAAACGTGCATATAGGCGCGTCGCCTTACTTGTAGTTACTCGGATAAGTTTGGCTCAAGCCGTAAAAATATCCCACAAAAGCGTACAAGTACCATCATTGGATCCTTGTAGATCCAAACTCGTAAGACTTTCGGCGATTTTGACCGTAAATTAGTCGATGGCAACATATCGGCCTTTGGGAGTTTACGCGTACGTGAGTTGGGGAGGGGGGCGTGTTTCCGCGTATATGCGTTCGTTTTGATCAAGGCGGAGTCACTTTTCCGACTATGATTTCAGTTTTTGCCAGATGAAACTCCACAAAAACGTGAACATATCGATGTAGGGTCCTTCTGGGTAGAAATCTAGCATGGTTTCAGCGGCTTTGTGGCCGACTTTTTTGGTTAACGTAATATGTAATGAGTGGGTGTGTCTGCAAATGTATAACGTTTGGCATTTGCTGTTCTTTTTCAGATCAACGCGTCGCGATCGAAATTCACATCAGCAGGGAAATACTGCAAATCATATGGATGCAATAGCCGTCAGTCCAAGTGTGTCAATGAAGAGAAAGTGCCAACATGCATCATATTTTTCAAGATCCCCCCAAATGTACTTGATGATAACACGTTACTTAAGCACTGGGATTGTCTGGTAAAAAGACAGCTCGGAAGGGATAATTTCACCATGAACATGAAATTAGAAATGTGCGTTTTTATACTTTTTAACGGGAAATGTGTACATCTACTGCATGTATTTCCAGTAACGCATTCGTGTATTCATTGTGTCCCCATTCAAAGAAAGGACTCACGCTAAAATAGGCAGTCCAAAGAACAAAGGTAGACAGCAATGCAGCACTCAAGACGTCACACAGGTACCACCACCAAGTGCAAGGGAATGTCTATTGCTGTAACTTAAATTGGGCGGACTTCGTTGTCTACTTTTGCAGGGATAATTTATTCTGCGAACGAATTAAAGTAGACTCAGAATGGCAGAAGAAGAATATCCCAAAGCTTGACCACTTTCACAAAACAGCCATACTACCGGAGCTGTTCACTCAAAGAGCCAAAGGAGGTAAGAAACTCTATGGTATGTATGAAGAAAGACTGATTGTTGATGCAGAGTGTCCAGACCACTGCATCGGCAGAATACAGTGGACTACTATGTATAGCACAGGGAAGTGGACACCTTACGGCTTACCTGTCTTAGGTCTGAGTAGGACGATGTCTCATTTGTTGCAAAACATTTTATGCCACACAAAAACAGTCAGAGATGTTGAAAGTTCACATTTTAATACAATGTACATTTGAATGATTATGTGTATGAAACATTACCATTTCCCAAAAGTATTACTTATCGGATGCTTATTTTCGTCAATACTGTAAATGCTGTGAGAACTTGTCTATCATTAGGAAAAAACACTAATGATATATACATGTAATTATCATTTCTCAAAAGCATGAGTTGCAAAGCTCTACGAGATCGAGTAAGAACATATGTTAAGACATCTTTTATAAAACATGAAATACGGCTATTGCATCCATATGATTTGTAGTATTTCCCTGATGATGTGAATTTCGATCGCGACGCGTTGATCTGAAAAAGAACAGCAAATGCCAAACGTTATACATTTGCAGACACACCCACTCATCACGTATGAAGTTAACCAATAAAAAGTTGCCCACAAAGCCGCCGAAACCATGCTAGATTTCTACCCAGAAGGACCCTACATCGATATGTTCACGTTTTTGTGGAGTTTCATCCGGCGAAAACTGAAATCATAGACATAGTCGGAAAAGTGACCCCGTCTTGATCAAAACGAACACGGAAACACGCCCCCCTCCCCAACTCACGTACGCGTAAACTCCCAAAGGCCGATATGTTGCCATCGACTAATTTACGGTCAAAATCGCCGAAAGTCTTACGAGTTTGGATCTACAAGGATCCAATGATGGTACTTGTAAGCTTTTGTGGGATATTTTTACAGCTTGAGCCAAACTTATCCGAGTAACTACAAGTAAGGCGACGCGCCTATATGCACGTTTTTCTCACGACAAGCAAGCATAAACCGCCCGTCAAAAATTGTGAAAATGACCAGAAATTTGCAAATTTACAGCACGATATCGAGTCCATAGGTTCACAACAATATTATCTGCTCATGGCATGCCGATTTACCGGCGGATGTTGCCAAATAATAGCACAACGAATCTCTGAAGTTGACTCGATCGAGTCGATGCTGGGAGAAGCCATTGTTAGCCGCTGGGCTGCTAAAGGCTGTTACCGTCCGACTGTCAAATCACGCGCGCGCGCGGCCAGATTACAGTCTCGCGAGACCTCCCAACGAGATTGGATTGTCGCGTATTGTGGGATGTTGTAATGTTGTATGCTATGTATGTTATGCCTAGTGTCAATGTTTTCTGTGTAATTTGTTACTCTTGGAAGAGTAGCTGTCGCAGTTAATAAAACAAAGTACTCTGTGTGTATTTCAGGGCGCCTGTATGACCACCATGTGTTAGACATGGTAGAGCTGGGCGTGACCCACTTCAGGTCCATGCAGGACTTCCCTACAGAGAAGATTGCCATGGGAACCAAGCCCTGCCTGGTGTTTGAAGGGGAGGCCTTCGAGCAGGACCACAAGCACAGGAGGCTCAAGAACATGCTGATTGGTGGGCCTGATTAAACTAATCATGTTGGAAATGACCATTGTAATTCATGTTCATTTACGGAGATATTTGTGGAGCTTTGTGGACAGAGACTGAGAGAGGCGTTTTTCTCTTACAAAAGCTGTTTTTTTGTGTCCCCAGACTTTTTCCGAGGTGTGAAGGCCAACAACGTGCGGCTGCAGGGTTTGGAACATGTGCTGCAGTTCACAGCACTGGACGGCAAGGTCATGGTCAGGAGTTACAAGTGAGTACCTGATGGTTGCTGACCGGTGGGTCAAAAAGCCACATTGCCTACTGCAGGTAGCCTGACCCTGACTAAAATCTCGCCCCTAGCAGCTGGCCCTACAATTGCCGCCGCCCAGGGAGGGGGTTAGTGAGAGATTGTGTAAACACAGGCTACTACTGCAGGATACTAGTATAGATGGGATGACTTCTGAAATATGCAGTTTGAGAAAAGGCTTACAAATTGTTCTATGTCAGTTCCAGCGCCTGTGTACTGTTGTGGCTTGATTTTCCATGGAGCAGTAATTAACTGGTCCCTTGTCTAGGTTCTTTAACACTGAACATTTGTCACAAACTCCAAGAGGTGTTTGTAGAGTATATATGAGTAGTCCTATTGTGTGTGACCTCTGTAATCTACATTGTGTTTGCCCCCCAGAGTCCTCCTGAAGAAGTCCGGAAGCCGTACCCCCCGTGTCGAGCTGTCCGAGATCGGCCCTGCGCTGGACCTGGAGGTTCGGAGAACACGACTGGCCTCAGATGACCTCTACAAAAAGGCCTGCAAGAAGCCAAAGAAGGGCAAGGTATAGAATTCAACTATCTGTCCTTTAGAAGTGAACCATAATACATGGCAGAAAAATTTCACTCATACTGTTCTGTTTATAAAATTCTTCCATTTTGTAAACTCAAGTTACTGATGATGAGTGATAAAAAAAGTAGAGAAACAGAATCTTTGTCATCAACCTTTTTTATGATCAATAGATTGTAGATTGAGCTGTTTTTGTACTGGAGCATTGTTTACTACATGTACTATGAAGGCCCTTTGGTTTTGTAAATGGCAGTTCTGACTTCTGACATATCATGCATAGAGGAAGGCTGTGCATGTAGGGTGCTTGTTAAACATAGGTGTGTTTGTGATATGTGTTATCCACTTTTTCTGAAGACGTCTCCTTTCTGTTTCAGCCTAAGAAGGTGAAGAATGTGAAGACAGACGTGTTTGGTGCTAAGATGGGGCGTGTCCACATGGAGAGACAGGACTTCAGTAAGCTGCAGACCCGTAAGATGAAGGGGCTGAAGAGACAAGCTCCGAGCGACAAGGAGAATGCCAAGAAGGCAAAAACTGAGTCTTCAGAACCTTCTGCTCAAGAGACCTAATATTTTACTTTAAAAACATTTTGCATAATACTAAGTGGTGCCACATGCACTTGACTTTCCCAAAGGCTCTTCAGGAGTGAAATACTCACAGACCTCAAAATTGTATATTACGATGTTTGTAAACCTGAAGAGTTGTACATCTACCACGTGTCACACAAGGATTTGGAGTTTGGAAACTAATTTGGAAACTACATGTATGTGCGGGGGTACATGTGCTGTTGTATGTTGAACATAACACAGTCTATGTTTCACTCTAATGTAACTACTACTAGTATATCAGATAAGAACAAACACAAATACAAAATGTACATGAAACAATATTCCATAAAATATGTTTATTAATTTTTATTGGAGTAACTGTATCCATCAAAATGTGTGAGTTCATGACTGAAAAGTACTTTTTATATGACTATGGCAGCAGAAATTTCACAAGAGTCAACACTGTATGGGTCTTAACATCCTATACGAAACAGTAATGATATTTGTTAAGTGTTGACTAGACAAAGGTCACCCTCTTCTTTGTATGTAACTTAAGAAAAGATCAAAATACTTTCTCCGTTGCTCCACATAATCAACATTGGTATGAAAATGACCTGTCTTTTTTTTGGGTCACAATTGTTGCTAGTGTTTAACGATCTCCCTGTAAAGTTATTTCTTACCAAAATAAACTGGACAACTATTTACTTGATGAAACTGATCTGTTGCAGTGTAAGAACAACAGATATTGAGAAAAGTTAACTATCTATCTCACTACATCTGTCCTGAGTACAGGCAGAACTACCATGGTCAGGACGAGGCAGGTGGTTTGTAGAATGTTCGACAACGTTCTTGGAAAATCTGGAAGGAAAAATCACATGATGATGTAAGGGTCTTCCTCAGATGGCTTTTTAATGTCAAGCTATATAAAACTCTGACTCAATACTTGTATCAGCAACCTTGGTTAAGCAACATGGTTCAAATAAAAGTAGGAAGGAATTAAGCTACCCAAACCACTTAACCACAAAACAATTGGACCTAAGATATTACAAGACATAACACTAGATGTATATCCACATCATACAACATCATAGAATCCAGAATTGTAGGAGATCTAAGGAAATAGTCTACGCCTCAGAAACAACTGGTGGTGGTGACACATGGTATTCTACACTTCATGTCTGAAATTTGGCAACTTGATTCAATGGCTGAAATTCTGAGGAAGACGAAGTTGCGACTGACCTTTAATGACCTGTCCCTGACCACTTCCTCCACGTTCATCTCCTGCTGCATTAACCTCAGCTGGGGGAAAAGGATACACGGGGATGGCTTAAAACACAGTGCATTGGGTAAATATATAGTTGACAACAAGTCTTGGAATGTGAAAATAAAAAAAATGTTATGCAGTCAAGACATAATTTGTAATACTACTAAAGGCCCCCTCTCACTTGACGTGCGGCACGCTTGCGGCATTGCTGCGTTCGTTCACTGCGGCACTGTTGTGTTAATTTCACCGATTTTGTCTTGCACTCACACTGACGTGGGGCACTGTTGCGTTTCTAGACTAAATGAACATGTTATTGACAATTGCAGCGTTGTCAATTTATTAAAAATCACTGTAAAATGATGAGAATGCCCCAAAATGAGATTTATAATGAAAAAGATTTCCCTTATGATAATGAATTATATGATACATATGCTATAAATAACCTTGAAAGACTTTTACTGTAAAGGAAATGACCCAAATGAACGGACACGAACCATATACCAGATTTGAATCGATGTGTACGTTTTGCACCATGTAACGTTATGTGTGATTATGTATGTTTATATGTTTATTCACCAATTTTGCAAATTTTTAAAATGAAAATGCTTGATATTTCATACTTTTTTGTATGACGCGGAGTATTTTCATTGTCTGCGGATGGCTTGCCAGCCTATTGATGTCTAAGTCTATCATATTTGTAAAAAGTGAGAAAGATATGGCCCATCGGTCCGAATGACTGCAATTTTGTATTTTATCGGCGGCAGGCTACCAGCAATGATTGCAACCTTATAACGCAAACGCAAACTCGTTATCATCCAACATAAATAATTTCTATTTGAATGTTGTACGATAATCTTTTTCTCTATATCCGTAGGTTAATCAATAAACCAGTTACTTATTTTTTGTTTTCAAGTATAGAATCCATTAAATAAATCAAAAGATGTATTTTTAACTTAACTCTGAATACGGATACAAGGTAAGTTTTGTGGAATTCGCAATTTTTTTACTGGATCCAAAACCGCTGTAAAATTATTAGAAATGCATCTAAAATAGTTTTTCGGTAATAAAAGGATGTTTACTTTTGATTCTTGGTGTAAAATAGGCACAATATATCCTTGATACTGTTTGGGGCATGGTGGCGGCACTGTGGGGGCATTGTTGGGGCACCGTTGGGGCACTGTTGCAGCATCTTGCCACTTGCGTTATTTTTAAACTTTTAAAAAAACGTCGCACTTGCAAGCGGCACTTCTAGGTTTGCTTGCGGCACCTCTAGGTTTGTTTGCGGCACCTCTAGGTTCCGTGGGGGTACATCTGCGTTTTCGAACGCAGCAATGCCGCAAGCGTGCCGCACGTCAAGTGAGAGGGGGCCTTAAGGTATCTATGTGTCTGGAAGTTGTAGGAAGGAGACTTGTAAATAATAGTCGCACAAAATAATTGAAATCTAATGTAAAGTATAACATTAAGATTTCCTGAACATAAATGTACTACCCGGTACTACTAGACATGTCTCCATGGTCGAGCGGTTTAAGCAACCCCGCTGCTTGGCCATCTAGATCCAATTCCTTGGATCTGTGGGCCTAGTTCTATCCCAGGGTCGGCTTGGCTTGATAAACTCTTATGAGAATAATCCATTAGCTGTGATTAGTATGAATCAATCCTGTTATCTCTAAAGAGTATCTAAAAATACTACCTTTGTCTGTTCCTTTCTGAGCTGCTTAAGAAGTTGGATGTTGTCTTGGTCAGTTTCTCGAGCCTCCCTCAGCTTGGCCACCTGTTGAGACGTCTGGTGGATACACTTCCTTATTGCGTTCTCCCGCTGGACATGTCCTTGGGACAGCTGGCAAAAAGATAGAAAAAAAAACAATTCATATTAGCTTTAAGTTTAAGGCAGTGTGTTTAATGTTTACATTACGGTTGACATTGAACTGATTAGGGCACACAAAATTCAATTTACAATGACATTTTTTACCAAAGGAATAATATATGTGTTGAATATCAATCTATGCAGTGCTTGAAACACTAACTTGCAAATGCAAATACATTATGCTTCATGCAACTTAATTCTAAACCAAGGTAGCGCAGTTTACCCCGCTTTTCCCCTACCTACATGCATACACTTTTCTGTAACTAACATAAAACATATATAGTTACAAGTGATTGGAAGAAAAGATAATGGACAAGTAGCTGATTTGAAGGAAGTAATAACTTGGAAGTGGGGCAACCTGAACTATTAATAGTGCAACCTGTCTTTTGACTTGGGTTGTTGCCTGGGCTACCTGGCTAGTAAAAGGATTTTGAGCACAGAATCTATGTAAGATGGCATTTTCTATGACAAATAAAAGTCACCTCATCATGAAGGCTTTTGCACTGTGTCCCTGCGTTGACTTTGTCTGCAAAGGAGTTGGTGGGGATAGCAGTGTTCAGCTGGTACACAATCTTGTCATCTATGGTGCGGTACTTCTTCAGTGCTTCCTGTGGTGGAAAAGAACATTTTCATTATGATTAAGATCAATCCTTAAATTACAGTAACTGTGACGTCATTGTTGTTGAATGGGTAAATTCTAAGAGACTACCAAGCTTTTATGTTCTCAATGTGTTGCTTAAAGCTGTCTCACCCTGACCAATCGAATAGGGACAGGCCTCGACTTTCAAGCATACAGTCCTCTTAGAAAGCGGACCTTCCTCCATTTTTAAGCATACAGTCTTCGGAATCGGTACAGTAATAGGGGGCCTTTACCTTTTGACATATAACCTACAATTCCTGTCACCACTGCATAAAACCTCGGATAGGACGTAAAATTTTGGTCCTGTGTCTGGAGAGAGCCATACCCCAGGCACGTTAAAGAACCCGCCACACGTGACATGGTGCGGTGTGAGTGGTTCAAAACCTACAGTCCCTGGCCGCACCTGGGGTAATTACTGTCGTATTGAGGTCATTAGGCGCTGTATACAGGCTGCCATTTCAGACCCTTACGACTTAGCCCCGCTTATTGTAAGCTCCTCGCAATCCAGCCCCTGGCTGCGAAGAGAGAGTAGTCGGCCCATACCATACCATACAATACAGTGGTAGTGAAATCTTGAAAAGATCTTATACAACTATTATAAGTTATAATATTTTGTGCTTCAACTTCTAGACCTAAGCCCGTGTGACCTGTCTATTGCTAGTTCATTGGCTGAAATCATGGTTTTGATACGAAGGATGAATCCCTGGCCAACAAAATCATTGAGGTTTCTACTGTAGTCCAAGGAGGTTATATAATCTCCTTGTGTAACGTTAGTCTTAGCCATGTGTATGTGGGGAAGGGCATGAAATGATACTCATCATGCAACCGTTTTCACTTCACGAACGTCCATAATATTTTGTAAAACAAACATGGCAAGTACAAAAATAGCAATGCCATTGTTCTCGATACACTTTGAACACCTAAGACGTCCGAAAACTCACTTGAAACTCCAAGAAATCTTCGCAGGTCACAGAAATTTCACCACTGGGGGCCGCCATCTTGGTCTTGAAAACTGCGCACTGGGTTAGTGCGCAAGGCTAACCAATCTCTTTCCCATGATTTCCAGCAAAGATTTGTCGAAAATTTCAGACACAGAGTGATTCTTTGATGATAAGTGATATTTTGGACACTTGGATATCAGTACAGAGGAAATATTCTATATGTAATCCTTCGCGGGGAATGTAGAATTGAGCAAAACAAAAGTTCTACAGAGTTTTAAAAATCCTGGAAACGAGGTCAATGAACTAGGGATACTACGATTCTAAAAGGGGGAACTTTAAAAATGCGAATATCATAATTTTATATATTTCAACAAAAACTGGGACTTGATAAGAATAATACACAAAAAATATATATTAAAGATACTGATTATTATAAGCATGTGACAATGCTCTCCTTTTTGCTCTAATAAGAAAGCCATTTACTTGCAATATCCTCCTTGAAGTAGTGGTACCGTCTAATCGTATTCTGTGTGTACACACAATATCGGGAATATTCAGGTTACGGAGGCCTTGGGGTTGATGTCTTGATGCACGTACACACATGACGTATAAGTGACTCAGCCGTTTCGAAACCTTTTCCACGGCAACAGCCCAGGATACCTGTCACGTAGACATCGTTGACCTAGATATTACGTCAAGGTCATTTCTAAAAGCAAACGTGCATGACCTACAGACTAACCAAGCTGGCGGACA